>NC_135762.1:31265907-31280907 GCF_052425735.1 Oculina patagonica
TATACTTAACTTGCCGGCTTTATTGATGTTTGATCAGGCGGATTTTTAGTTATAGATCTGAAATTAAGTAAATATAAGCAAATTGTTGGTTTGCGACCATCGATTAACTCTGGCACATTCAAGTTAGAAATATTAACTCTCTTCATTGAATTCCATACAATTCTTTTAATGTTAGTTGTGAGAAGACAATGTTGCATTCTCGATGTTTTTCTTTTATTTTTCTCGCTTGCCTGGTTGACAATGGTTTAATGTTGGAGTTAAGTCGTTCGGGCGCATATTAAAATATGTTAGGTTCAGAAGTATACATTCCTATTTTTTTCCTCTTTCAGAAATTGGAATCCAGCTATGGCCCGGGGGGGGGGGGGCACTCCCTTATTAGGGCTTAACGGGGACGTGCGGCCCGATAGGGTATGGTTTTTAGGCGTTTCTGTCTTGAACGGGGTATATATTTCACCTCTTTTTGTCTTAAACGGGGTATCTTTGCATGGACCAATGTCAAACAGGATAGGCTTATATGGCTGCAGAGGTGTAACAAGCCAAAGTTTCACAAATTCTTTCGTATTGCTGACTTACATTGATTTCGGCATTGATACTTAGCTTAATTCACGATCACAATAAAGCCAGTGCGGTACTTGTTTATGTCTTAGACGGGGTATCAAAAATTGGCATTCTGTCTTAAACAGGGTAGGAAAATCAGAAGTTCGTGTCTTAAACAGGGTCAGGGTTTAAGAGGCCGGGCCGCACCTCCCTACCCGAAATTATGTCGTGTACCCCTCCCCCCCCCCCCGGGAGCTAGGGTTGCGTGCAAAAGTAGAATTGTGAACATAGTAATTATGATAAAATAGAAAAGTCATTACTATGACACATTGGAGTTATGCATTTATAATTCAAAATTATTTATAAAAGCGATGTTAAGGAGGTACTCTGAAATTACGGCTTGCGATAATAGCAATGTTTGCCGGTTTCAACCGATTTCAGAATTCTGAACACGCTCGCATTCAATGTTAGATAAAAATAAAACAAGTGAAAACATGGCTCAACAGCAAAGTAAGAGAAAGATTAAAGGTGTACGCGCTGTTTAATAAGCGTTTTTCGCTTTCAAAAGTGTGAAGTATTAAACAGCTCGTATTCTAGTTTCTTGGAAAGAAAGGAAAAACGGTGAAGAGCGACTCTATTCAAAATCTTCACTGGCATTTCTCGTTTGAGGCTACAGACCTTATAAAAAGTTCTATTATACAGATATTCTGAATAAAATATTTAATTTGTTTACCAAAAACATGATTAAGAACGGACAGAGAAATTTTCTCTGCAGGCCGGGTGTACGTCTCATAGAATATTTTTCTAAAATGTTCTTTCGCATTCATTTTTTTGTAATGTATTGGTAATTCAGATTTATTTTCTTTCAAAATAGTTTTCATGGTACTAAATACCAGAAAAATGATACAGAAACTAATCATACAAGGGCTTAATAGTTATACTGACTCCCAATAATTATTACTGCGAGATAACCGTGAGATCGAAAAAGATGTAGACATGTGCTTTGACTTACCTGTAATTTTCTCTTCGTTAGGTTTTGTGATAGCAATATTCTGTGCCTCAATTTCCTCAAACAATATTCATACTTGAAGAATTAAGAAGATAAAATGTTTAAGGCAAACTTGTGGTATCTGTGAACAAGACACATTATGGAAAACAAGTGTTAATGGCACAGAATTTTCATATGTTGAATGCGCGAGTGCTAAGCGGTGGATAAAATAAGCAGGTGTTATTTCATATCTCGGAATAATTAACACCTCCAAACTTAAACTCAGGAAGCGTTTTGTATTTTTCCCATAAGGTTGTTGGCTTTTTTGTTCTACTGCCAAGAACATTTTATTACGATACTTGTGCCCTTCTTAGCCGCTCGGCTTTTCAATTCGATTCCTTTCGTTTCGCGATTAAAGATCGTTATGGCGAAATTTTCGTTCAAAAGTTATCATTTTCTGAAATGAATCTTTGCTGGCCAAAAGTGTTTTGTTTACCTATGCTTATTATAAACGTCTCCGAAGTGTACACAATGAAATGTTTAAATTAAAGGATTTACCGCCTGGCTAGATGGGTGCTACATATAAGCAGAGGAAGAACGGAAAAATTTTCAAAACATAACCCCGTCTCCGCTAGCGCCCAAATTAAAAAATTACTTGCAGTCAGAATCTTGTCTCCGAGCCTGCTGTGTATTTTTTTATGTTATACAATGGCTAACGTCCATTTAAAAGACCAAAGCGAAGCGCAATCAATTACCTACTGCAGATCAGCTCGTAAATATTGATTTAACAAGATATGATAAACAAAATATTCATTGTGTTAGTTTTCAAACAATCTGAAATGGAGTTAGTGCAATTAAAATGGGTTGGCCATGTTGTGTATTTTAACTTCAATTTTGGTTTTATTGCAAGAAAAATATGTCGGTCTCATCCGGCCAATCAGTAGAAGACATTCGGTGAAATGTGAGAAGAAATACAGCTATAATAACTTGAAATTTGACGCCTCGCTCTGTTTAGCCGAGGAGTAACTCCCCCCCCCCCCCAGGAGAAACTGTACTAAAGGCGGGCGGGCGGGCGGGCGGTAGGGAGGGAGGGTAGGTACGGCTATGCTTTTGCATATATGTTGGTTGTCTTGAATTAACTTGATATAAATGCGTTAGATGTTGAATTGCATTGATTGCGACAAGCTTTCTCTAATCGCCATTTTTTGAACTGTTTCTATGCACTAATGAATCCTTGAATAAAAGATTCTTTTAGAAATTTACCGCATAAAAACAACAGTAGATAATAATTGATCGGTATTCTCTTTTGCATGCAATATTTCGTGTGGAATCGTCATTTCCTTTTTTGCCGATCTTTGGCTGAACTCAAAAGATAGCACAGTTTTGCAGTGTATTGATTACCCTACCCGATTTAATTTTTGCTAAATGGCATGAAGAGAAGCCACGAGCCAAGCGGCCCACCGCGGAGCATCCCGGCCGAGCAAAGCGGCAGGAAACACCCCCCCGAAGGGAGCAGCCAGCAGGGCCCCCCCCCCCAGCAATGTCGCCGGACCCAAACACCGGGGGAGAGAGGACGAGAGAGGCGCCCAAGAACACACCAGGACCCCGGCCGGGGCCGAACCGGACCGCGGACCGGCCGGCGCACAACCAAGGCCACGCGCCTCCCTAAATGGCATGTATACGTATCTGTAAATAGTCAGCCTGTTCACAGACCTTCTACTTTCTCTTACAAAACCGTCAAGAGCGCGAACAAAAAAGCACACACGCTGAATTGAGCGAGCTTCAACGAAGGAGATGCTACTGTTAATTAAAAACCTACAAAAATTGTAGTAAATAAATCTGTTGCCTTGTAGCAACGATGCGAACATTGAAATAAAAGTTCATAGTTCACAAAAAAAGGTTCCCTTCTAGGTGCCAAAATCTACCACTAAGGTGTAGCTATTTGTTATATGTTAATTGTTATGTCTGGAACTCTCTATTCTATTTAGTGTGGCTATAAGGCTACATACATGTTTACTGTTATACCTACTCGGTTTGAAATTCAACCTCTGCACTTTGTACGTGTTACGTGCCTACATTTAAATATGTCTCGCCGCCAACCGGCTTCATCTAAATTTTCCTTTCATCTTAATCATTATGCAGGCCGTAGGGTGGGGGGGGGGGGGGGGGGGGGGGTGGGGGGGGAAAAAAAAAAAAAATTAAAAAAAAAAATTTTTTAAAAAAAAAAAAAAAAAAACAAAAAAAAAATTATGGACTAGAAACTAAAGAACTGAAAGACAATATCATACGGTGGAACCTCGATTTAACGAACCTCTATATAACGAAGTCCTCGGTATAACGAACGATATTCTTCAGCCCGGCCAAAGTTACAGTAAAATGTATGGAACAGTCCCTCGATATAACGAACCTCGATATAACGAAATTCCCGTTATAACGAACACAATCCGGAAGCCCAAACGTAAAATGTACCCCGATATAACGAATTTCAGTTAACAAGCGACAAAAGATGAATGTAGAACAGACCAACAAGGATGAAAATACTTAAATCCTTATAGGACTGGAAAATAACTTCAAAGACATATGTCCATACCTATGTGGGTATTAGACATTAAAGCACAAATGTTATTTTTGACAGTCGTTCAGATCAGTAAATGCTGGTACTGCAACGCAACAGCGTGAAAAACAATTATTAACTATACTTCGATGTAACGAACATTTTGGTTGTTTTTCCGCAAATTCGTTATATCGAGGTTTTCGATATAACGCACCATCGATATAACGAACAAATTTCCACAGTCCTTTGGCACTTCGTTAAATCGAGGTTTCACTGTTATGGTTTCACTAAGTAATAACCAGTACTCAATTATAGGAAGGCTGCCGATTTCTTTCTTTTATATATAGTATAGTTCTTCGAAAGCCAACAGCATCAGTCAACACGAGCTTTTTTATCGTTTTTTGTTTGATGAAAGACGAGCTTGGAAAATAAAATTGATGAACTGATCGTGATATCGCTTTTGTCTTGATCGATATCACACAACAGTGATACCTAATCAAATTTTACATAAATTGTAATCAATAACTATTTAAATGTGATATTTAGCAGGGTTTTTTTCGTTTTAAAAATGAAAATTGGGTGATGATGTACCTTGGTTCTTCTTGTTTCCTGGAGAACGCCTTTAACGGAAGCCAAAAGTGTTCTCGCCTACATACGTCCTGAGCTGTTATAAGTTTTATTCACATGCAAAACATTATCTTAGCAATACATTTTCATTTCACTTAATTGTCTTGTAATAATCAAGGACGCTAATATAAGATTGTCGCTTAACGAATAATCGACAATAACTATCAATTATGGTGGCCTCATCATTCGTTCATTTTTGAAAAAGTTGAGTGGAACCGGATAAGCGGCGTCAAATGCAATTGAAATCGCCATTGAGTGAGTGTGAGGCACTTAAAAAATCATTGCTGCACCGCCAGATGGAATAAAATACACCACATTAGTTAACTAAACCGGCCAAGTTAAAATATAAATGAAAAGTAGAAAATTACTGGAAGTACTCAATTTTCAGAATTTTGTTAAGGTTTGAAGTAAGCTTTCGCGGAATAGTTTCATTGCCAACGAGACAGCCGAGCCAAGAGGCGAGGCTGTCGAGGCGGCAGAATCATAGAGCCGTGTGCGTATGAGTGTATAGGCAGAGAAAATCTTAAGTTCTGCGTAAGGGACTTTTTTTTGACCATATTTGGGTGTAAGTAAACCCCATATTTGGGTTGTATTGTTCTTCCCAACTGGTTCCCAGTCTCTCACTCCTTGCTAGAGAGCAAATGACCAAAATGGCGTCCACGCGGCTCGCTGTTAAGATTTTCAATGTGGTCATTCATCCCTTTACCGATAAATACACCTTTAGGGAATTATAAATCGAAAGGGAGTACCCTACAGAATATTCGACCGCCGAAAAAACGAACATCAAGGTCTTTAAAGCGATGAAATAATCTTTCGACTTTGGAGTCCTTTGATTTACGATCGAAGAGACACATGAAAATCAAAAGCGTACTGTTGACTTCAAATAGAGTTTTCTTGACTTATGAGAATGCTGAAGTCGGGTAAATGCTTCCTTTTAGTGTTTATTGTGTTTATAGTAATTGTTTGACCGATGATTTATTCCAAATCAAATACCGTTTATATTTTATTTGGCACGCATTTTCGCTCCGCGTAGGAATAACATCAATACAAAGCGACGCTCACTAAAATTACTCAGTGTCATACACACAAGAAAGTCAAAAGTTTTTTGCTTCTAACGGCAAATGTAATGTTAACTTGAATAAACATTTTGTCTCCAAATAATCCTTGACCGTTCAAGTTTTGTTTTCTGTTCAAATTTTTCAAGTTTTGCGTAACTGAACATGGGATTTGATTTAAAAGAAGTTCTTGAAATGCAACTATCCCTTTTGTGGACGGAAACATTTCAACCATCACGTGTTGTATTTACAAAACAGTGATTAAACCTCATTTATTGCCTACATTTTGTGACATTTTAACGTTGAGAAGAATTTAAAGATTTGTCAAGAGTTATCAATCTGTCAAACCCGTAGCCTGCATAGCAGGGGTGACCCTATTCGGCGGAATGGCGGAAAGACGGAACGGCACGGCGGAATGGCGGAATGGCGGAATATCCTAAAACGCGGAATGACGGAAAATCCTAAAACGCGGAATGACGGAATATCCTAAAACGCGGAATTGTGAAACATTAAAAAAAGAAGCAACAACAGCAACAAAAACAAACAAACAAAAGGAAAATTATAACTGCTTATTTTCTCGGACGACGATTAAGGCTAAGAATGTCGCTAAGAATGATTCAGGTACTTTAGCTTGTGGATATTCGTCGCTGTGACAGAAAAGCCAACTTGTTTACAGCGGCTGCTAGCAGTAGAAAACCAGAAAACAGTAAATATAACCCATAGACGAAGGGTTCTTTACATATCTTTTTTTAAAATCCTTCGAGGACGTCGATCTAGAGCCGGGATTTCGAGGTAGGATACTCGAGTGATCGCCTGGGAGGATTTCGTAAAATTACAGCCGGTTGTCGTCCCGCTCGAGACAATGAAATGTATAAAGCCGAAGTTCTTTAACAAAGCCGTTAGAAAGAAAACGAAAGGGCCTGAAATTTACTGAGTTCGTACTGAGAAATTAAAAAAAGGAAACCCACAACAAGGGGTTTCCAGATGGTCACCCATCCAAGTACTAACCCCGCCCAACAGGGCTTAACTTTGGCGATCAGACGAGAACCAGTGCTTTCCTTGTGGTATCAGTCCCAGACGAAGCAAAGACTTACAAGAGTCATGCAAATAAAGAACAGAAACACCTGGTTATAATGGATCTTTTGAACGATGATTTAAGTGGATTTACACTGTTATAAACTGATTTACGCGCTCTTTCTGATACCACATGGAAAACAACGGTTCTCATCCGATCGCCAAAGTTAAGCCCTGTTGGGCGGGATTAGTACTTGGATGGGTGACCATCTGGAAACCCCTTGTTGTGGATTTCCTTTTTTTTTAATTTCTCAGTACAAACTCAGTTAATTTCAGGCCCTTTCGTTTTCTTTCTAACGGCTTCGTTAGCGTACTTCGGCTTTATACGTTCATTGTCTCGAGCGGCACAAGAACTCTGTAAAATAACGAAATCCTCCCTCGATCACTCGAGTATCCTTCGAAGGATTAAGAAGATATATAAAGAACCCTTCGTCTATGGGTTATATTTACTGTTTTCTGGTTTTCTACTGCTAGCAGCCGCTGTAAACAAGTTGGCTTTTCTGTCACAGCGACGAATATCCACAAGTTAAAGTACCTGAATCATTCTTAGCGACATTCTTAGCCTTAATCGTCGTCCGAGAAAGTTAGCAGTTATAATTTTCCTTTTGTTTGTTTGTTTTTGTTGCTGTTGTTGCTTCTTTTTTTAATGTTTCACAATTCCGCGTTTTAGGATATTCCGTCATTCCGCGTTTTAGGATTTTCCGTCATTCCGCGTTTTAGGATATTCCGCCATTCCGCCATTCCACCATTCCGCCGTGCCGTTCCGTCATTCCGCCATTCCACCGAATAGGGTCACCCCATAGCAGACATCTGTGTACGTTTTTAGTGTGTTTAAAAGAGTGCGCGATCGCGAGAATACGCGCGCTGGAAACTACGGCGCCTGCTACGCAGGCTATCAAGCCTGTGTCATTTATGAACACCAGAGAAATAGTACAATTTACCATATTTTGGTCATTTCAAATATAGTTCTATCAAAAACCATTCAATATCTGTTCTTATGAACAAACATGAGTATTTCGCTCGTTGGCACTTACCGATAGGTACAACTAGTTAAACTATAAAAATAAATTATAAAAATGCCACACAGCAACCACTGGCGCCAGTGGTTGCTGTGTCATTCTTGCTATTATCACATCTGCCGATATCCGATCTGCGGATGTAAAACAGCAAATTGCTGTTACTTCCGGCACAACCTTATGAAAAGCCCGGCTGCTAAGCAACGAACAACGGTGATCAGAGAATCACATAATGTGACTGTTTCACTAAGCAGGAGGGCATTTTGCGTGCGCATGCGTCGATATGGGCTAGTGCGCACGACAGAGAAGTTCTGCTATCGATTGTTTACATATTTTTCACAATTTATGACCTAATTTTCAGCTCAAAATAAAAGGTGTTTTAAGTTTTATTTGCTGTATACGATACTAAGAGTCCTTGCTTTATCTTCTGACAACAACAAGCATACTTTGATGTCGGCGTGCCGTTTATCTGATCGACTTTGGCTATGTGTATTAAACATTGCGCGTGGACAAAATGGCGACCGAATTTCGAGAACCTAAATACCTTGCCCATGTTTTTAATAGCTGGGAGATCTAAACGGACAAAGCGCTATGGCAACTTAGTACTAAAATATAAAACAGCAGTTTTAAATATACGATGTTATAATCAAGTATCCCGGGTTTGACCGAGTGGTCATGATTTTGTTCAGATTTTTCATAAAACTGCAATTTCATCGTTCTCACGATGCAAAAATCTCAAAATCTAACCTTGATCTCCAGCGTCTACCGATGATATATGGAGCCTAAAGTACTTGAACTATCGTCTAATGCTGCGAAGGTAGCGTTAAAAAATGGTCTATTGTGGTATTTTTTAGCTTTCTTTAACGTACGTTCTCGCTGGTTTATTCTAACAGAGAAACTATCGTTTGTGATTATTTCCTTAAACTTAAGCATTGGTCAAAATAACTTCACATTTCGATGTACCACAATTATTCCGTTGAACAAGAAAAGAATTACTGAGATCGGTCTTAATTTTAAAGTGTTATGGTAATTCTTTGCTGGTAGTCAGACTATTTGTTTACATTTTACTATGTTAATTAGTACATTTTTGGCTCCTTTATCAAAATCTAGCCTTGATCACCAGTCAAAAAATAGCATGAAACGAACAAGCGATATATATATTTTTCAGAAACGTTCTAATAACTGCTGCATAAAATGTCTTAAGAAATAATTTTTAACTATAAACAATGTTATTTTCAAATTTTCATTCAACGTATATTTCTTTAAGATTGATGTTCATTTTGTTATAATGACTGTTCTACTTCTGTGTCGCCTAAATGTGTTTTAAAGAACTGCAGTTCTTGTTCCAGGAAACTCTGTTTGCCAGTCGAGGGCAAGTTGGCTTTGCTTTAGAGTCATCAGTGAGCTGCATTATCATGTGCAGAACACCCAAACATGTCTTTCCCCTCAGGGAAAACCCTTTTCTTTGGTGGCCGTCTCTTTAGGCAAAAAATCTCCCGACAAGCTATAATATTGCTCGCACTCTACCTGTATTACAGCAATTGATTTGATGTGAAGTTTTGATCCTAATATATCACACTCCAGCACACGCATAAATGTTTTCCTCTTTTTACGACCTGTTTGATTTTTGTCGGTGAAGGCTTTCCTATCTGTCCCACATATTTTCCCATTATTTGCAACAACGATCCCGAAGCAGGCCAGAAAATCTGCTTTATAAGAGCCTTGCCACACACAAAACACTTTTTCTTAGCGAAATTGACGTCTATATTAAATTATGTGACGATAAACAGTACAAAAAACAAAGTTTGAATCTTCCGCGCCATTTTTATTCCCAAGATCACGCGGTCTTTGTACAGCGGTTGCACGTATGCGCCCGCAAAATGCCCTCCTGCTGTTTCACTATACAGAACGACAACAAATACGCCAAGTTTTCAATATGTAGAATATTTAACTTAATATAGAGCTATCTACTCGCCGATGTTCAGCGGCGAGGTAGTCCTGTCTGTATAATAAAGTGAAATGTAGTAATCACATAAAATACAATTTCTCTATACTAGATATAAACATTCACATAATATGTGTTAAAAAGATTATTCGGTTAGCTTCTTGAAATGGGTTATCACGTGATATATCGATGAAGAGATTTAGAAGATTGCAAATACGTTTAAACTTTCCTTGATTTTACTACACATATAGTACACTACATATAGGGACATATAGTAAAAAATGCCCAGGGCTGGCCCCAGCAGAGAGGGTGCTTTTAGTTTGGACCGCTACATTAAGAGAAGAAAGGAGAGACAAACTCGACTTATTACAGTGTATTTAGACTAAGAGGAATAAGAAGGCACAGCCAATTTATAGGAAACAAAATACACACGGATAAAAAGTAATAACTAGCTTATGTGCGGTATTACCGCAAAATCAAGTGACTTGAAATTTCATCATCTCTTCATGTTTAATTTTAAGTAAACAGATTAGGTAAAGTGCTTGTTTATTTACGCAATATTCTTTCCATTTCACAAAGGTCATTTTAGATATCACTATTACACGAGATAAACCAAAGGGTACTTTGAATGTTATCAAAAGATTACCAATGTATACATGTGAAAGTGACCCATTACATGTGACACTTAATGACTAGCCCCAAGGGAAACACTAAGTTGTGTTTCCCCGAGACACTCAATTTTTATGTATTCTAATGATCTTTATTAACTCCGGACTAAAAACAAAATAAAAACTTAGCTTTTGTCCACACCTTTGAATTGCTTTGCGTTCACACCATGGTTTCTGATCAAGTGCACGGTCAAGTTCAACCTGTTGCCACCCAAGGGAGTTATTGAGTTTTATTCGCCCTCAGGAGTTATATAGTTTTGATGCATCATGTGATGCGTTCTCGTACAATAGAAAACTATGTTTCAGTTGGGTGGTATAACAATGTTTATTATTAGCCACTCCCCAGTCCACTATTTTTACACCCCATCTCCATCCTTGCAAGATGGTAACCAATGATAATGAGTCCTAAAAAAATACAATTTACGCAGTCCAAGGAAAAAACAAAATACAATTCGGACAGCTTTAGGTACAACTTGTGTTTATTTCCATATGATATATGACCTTTCATGAATCTGTTGTAAATACTTCTAAGATTCCTGATAAAGGATACTAGAATTATTGCATGGCCATGAAAACATCCTAGTAAAAATCTGATTTATAAATGCGTCAATCAGGAACAACTGTACTTACATTTAATTTCAACACACATTCACATGAAATATGACACTGCAAAGCTAGATTACTTGGTGAGCTCTTCAGTTGGTTGCCATGTAAGAGTTGAATCTGGGATGACTTCATGTAACCACATATGAAATATAAACCTAGATATCAAGTTCCAAACTGTTTTTGTTTAATTTTAATTTTAAATTATATTATTTTATAGTAATTTTAGTTTTTAATTTTAACTAAAGATTTTGAATAAATACATTAAGATTAAGACGAGCGATTGAACTACATAAGGTTTGGATGAACATTAAACCCTGCACATTTACATTTGTAAAATTTTCAAATGTAAATGTGTATGGCATGGAGTCATCAAAATGTTATGTAATTTTATTGCTCATCTTTCTCTTAAAGTATTCATTATTTTATTTTTATTGTAGTTATCAATGTTTCTGTTGGTTATTTTATAACATAGTTGTATATGTCATTTGAAAGCTGCATGATAACAAGGTTTACTTCCCATGCATGAATGCATGAAGTCTTCCCAGATTCAAATCTGTTATGGCAACCAACTGAAGAGGTCATAGACGAAACAGGTTTTGTAGTCACATATGTTACATAAATGTGTGTTG
The DNA here is from genome assembly GCF_052425735.1 of Oculina patagonica. Lineage (NCBI taxonomy): Eukaryota > Metazoa > Cnidaria > Anthozoa > Scleractinia > Oculinidae > Oculina > Oculina patagonica. The sequence continues at coordinate 31,277,607 of NC_135762.1, forward strand.
AAAGTAAATGCAAATGAGATCTTTCCAAATCAAAATGCTGTTTACTTATGCTTTCTTTATATATCAATTCTCCTAACTTTTTTCCATACATTTCGTTTAATGTTCGTTCTGGAAATTTGGTGATAGATCAAGACAATATCCTCTAGCTGATGAATGTCTTTGTTCTCATCACTTCACTAATGGACAATTGACCAACAATATTGTAAGGAGAAACCAGTTGTTGATCACTTGATCTTCTCAGGAGACAGGAATCGTGTCTGGACTGCAGACACACCATATCCATGCACATTCTTTCAGTCATAGATCTCCACTGGATGTGACTGTATTTACTGCATTTAGTGTTGGTGAGTAAGCAAACACGTCCATAAAGGTTTGATTGTGTTATACTGGGATCCTTTGAAATAGAGATTGCAAAGAAAGAAAGAAAAAAATGAAGATTTGCAAGCAAAAGAAAGCTAGAACTAACATTCAGACGAGAGCGTCACTACTTGAATTGGGTCACTTGGAAAAACAAACGGCAGCAACCTTTTTGTAAATGAACCTATAACATTGAAGAATACAATTACCTAATTTTGGCAATTCACAGTTCGTTGCAAATTAAAGGCCTTGCCCCCTTTTCTTGAGAACACAGTTGTTATTACTTACAGAAAAGGTGAATGTTACTTTTAGTGTGCAACTACTACAAAACCTGGTGTATCATTCAAACCCACCCCGGCCAAACCAAATCATGTTATTTAAGTTTGATATCACAGGAAAGAACCACATTTTGCACAAAAACTTACACTGAAATGATGACAGCCAAATCCACTTATGTTCTCCAACACTCTCTGAAGATTGGGAAAGTTGGTTCTCTTCTAACATCAGACACACCTACACCAAACACATTAATAGGAATGTGTTACTCAAGTATTTCAACTAAAGGCTAAATACTACTGACAGAACTTTATAACCTTTTGGTCAATTCTTAGAAAACGCTTAGCCGGCATTATAGAGCGGTTTTCACTTGAGTGTCGAAAGTAAATTGCGTTTGCTTTGGTTTTGCATTACTATGCTTAGTGATTGGCTTAAAAATCTTGCGCCACTTTCTCAGCCAATCAGAACTATAACCAAAACCAATTGTGACTCGCTCACGCACATTTTCCCATGCTTCATGCCAGCTACATGTATTTGCTTCGAGTTTTGATTGGTTCACTGGGTTGTCTGGGTCCTTTGTGATTGGCCAGAGTAATTACTTTGGTTTTGGTTTTACAACACTCAATTGAAAACTGCTCTAAGTAACTGTATTTAGTTAATAATTGTCACAAGCATGGGATAACGGGAAAAATTATGAGTTCCCAACAGCAGAACCCACTACCTTCTGTACACCAGTCCAATATATCTGCTGATTTATCTAATAAATTTCTTAAAAAACTGAAATATCTGAAGAGACTATTTAAAAAATTATCATTGTTTTTATTTTAGAAGAATTTAAGCAAAAAAAACTAGTGAATTTTATTTGTCACTACTTTACAGCTGTTGCCTTATTCGCTGTCTTCCTTAGAAAGCCCTCTGTTATAGCACACATTCACCTGGTTTATCACTGTTTATAATATAGATAGGAGTCTACGCGCACTCTGATTGGCTAAAAACCTATGTTTTATCAGAGTATAAAACATAGAAAAATCATGTTTTATTGTTTTTCGTCAGCTTTCCTCGAGTGCTTCGCGCGTCGTTGACTGTTCGCTGGCTATAACCACTCGTATCCAACAAGGGCGAATGGAATAATTGTTTTATTAAATTCCTTTTTAAGTATAAATCCACTGGACATTTCATTTTGATGTAAACGAAGTGAGGCGGGAAAAATTGTGGCGCGGTGTCCAATGCTTGAGTTGAATGAAACTCGCAAGGAAAGCGAGCGAGAGAGTTTTCTTTCGAAGATTTTCTTCGACAATCTCCTCTTAAATCGTCTATTCATGCTGGAACTTGATTGTGACAACAATTAAGGTTTACGGGAATATCCTAAGCAATAGCTTTTCTGGAAATTATACGCCTTGTTCAAGTCGAACGAAGCAAGGGACGGATGTGTTCGAGACTACTATATTATGCTGAGACGAAATTGCACTCGGTGCAGTCGGTGAAGTTTATCGAAGTTCAAAAAGACAAGATCAAGATTAAAAGGTAACAAACTTACCTGAAATGCTTAGCCTTATTTTACGTCGAATACTGAATGAAATTGTGTCAGTTTTCTGGTCTTCCCGTAAACTATTTTCTGCTTTTCATCTTTGTTTATTCGCTCTTGTTGTACATATTTTTAATTAAACTTTTCACTCGCGGTGTCTAAAATCTATATCATAAAGCAAAGAAAGAAGCCTAAGCCATGTTTTATACTGTCATAAAACACTCCAGGCATTTGAGAACACTCGAGAAATGTAGAAAACATTCGCCTGCGGCTCATGTTTTCTACATTTCCCTCGTGTTCTCAAATGCCCGTCGTGTTTTATGACAGTATAAAACATGGCTTAGGCTTCTTTATTTGTTAATTATAATAGTTAACTCGAGTTCACTTTAGTTAGCATTAACCAACTAAGACTATTGCTACCTCCCCCTGCATGGCATGCTAGTCAATCACAGGTAACACCAAAGTATTTTTGTCTGATTGCTTTGACGAAAAGCATACAGATTGTAATAAATACCATTTTTTATAGGTCCTCTATCTTCACACCATGGCATCATCTCTGCTATTTAGCAAGGAACCTATTGACACAACAGCAAGTCACTGGTCCTTGTCTGTGTAGACTGGAAGCCAACTAAGAAAAAAATTTAAATGATCAGTAAAAATGTAGCATTATAAAATACAAACTCAGACAATATAGGCCAGCTCTGATAAAAAATTATTATGTATACCACTTGTAATAAATTGTAAACTAAGTCAAAAACATCCTGAGGTCATCATTTATTATACTATAATTTCATTTTATTATATGACTCACCCAGAAGAACATTGGCATAATTTTTTCCCTCCAGATTCATCATTCTTGGAATACTTGACCAACCAGTTAACACCCAGTAACCCAGCCTGGAAGATAAAAGAAAACACAATGAAGATTGACCATTTATAAATGCTACATGTTGTTTTGCTGTAACGTTCAAAGATACAATATTATTTTACCTCCGTTATACATGTGTAAGGCATGTCTGAATTTTATTTTTGCCTATTTTATGGTCATGCATGTACTTAATAACAAATGTAATTGGGAGGGACAAACACCAGGCCTTAGACTTCCCTAGATCCATCAAGTCAACATCTATAGGGAAAGGAAAC
>NC_135762.1:31916968-31967971 GCF_052425735.1 Oculina patagonica
GGCTGGCAAATAACAAAAGTTATTTCACTTACTTTTTCGTAATTTTATATGAGAGAAGCTTGCGACGAATCCTCGCCCCTCATTTGACATGTCCGATTTGAATTTCACCCACATCTGACTTCCTTCAGAATAAACAGCAATCCTCTTTGCAATGCAAAACCTGCCAATAAGCTGACCATCAGAGCTTGCTCCTTCTCTAACCTCAACATAATCACAGTGGCACAGAGTGCAGTACTCTAGATCCACTTCGTTGAACACGAGTTTCACGTGCTCGCCTCGTGGTGCAGTTATCACCCATACACAGACCGTGTTCTGTAAATACTGAGAGCTTGGGTATCCTGGACTCTGCAAACTTCCTTTAGAAGCCGTAAGGTTTCCACCACTTGGGCAGTCAGCTTTATGGACAAGGAAAAAATGTGAAGTTATTCTTGAACTACTTTTGGTGTAACTTTATATCTTAGTATAGTCTATATATCATCTTGTTAGTCTGAGATCTGTGTATGTTATTGAGAGGGGTCTGGATGGGGCACAGATAGCTGAGTATCGGTCAAAAAATTTGAACTGTCATCTGTTAAATAACGGGGTATATAACTAATAGCTGAAATCTGTGAACTGCAAAATTTACGGATAGCAGAGAAATGGGCAAAAATTTTAACTAACAGAAAGTGACTCGCCGAAAATTTTTATTTCTAACTGAAGACTGGGCGCATAGTCATTCTTTTGCCACACTTTTTAGGTGTCACTGCTCTGAACATGTTTGTCCTGGTTACACAACTCTGCAATATAAAAAATGGCGCCGGAGTTCAGCATGATATTGCTTGTAACATTCCAGACTACTGTCGCCCTTGACTGTATTAAAAATAAAGCATGCACCAATACTTAACGAAAAATAGAAACAGAACTGCAAAATGTGTTCTGACTAATTTCTCGCTGGGTGTTCCGCTTTTAGGAACTGACGTCGACATTTTGACGGACCTCTGTTCCAGGTTGAAAGAATATAACACGTTTAAATATTATAAGTACCTTACCCGTTCCAGTTCTGTGAAAGGTAAAACTCGCCATCAAACCTATGAAAAAGAGATACCAATGTCCGAGAAGATTTGTTTGAGGGCCAAATACAAATACATGTAATAATAATAATAATAATAATAATAAATAATTTACTTATATTGCGCAATTATCAATTTAAAAATTTTCAATTGCGCATTACAATATAGTTAAAAAAAACTAAAAATTTAAAATTTAAATTCACAAGCTAAAAAAGATTAAAATGTATATGACTATAAAAAGAAATGTACAATTAAAAAGCTTTTAAAAATAAAAAGGTGTTGATGGCTTTCTTAAAACTTTGCAGAGATGGCATGTTTCTTATTTCACTTGGAAGATCGTTCCATAATTTAGGGGCGGCCACATGAAAAGAGCGATCCCCAAGCGTTGCGAGTGATTTACTTTGGCTATAATTAAGGCGTAAACCATTGTTGGAACGCAGGTAATGTCTTCCAGCAGTTTCTCTAACGGAAATAAGTTCACTTATGTAGGCTGGAGCAAGACCATGTACGGCTTCAGGCAGCAATTTTGCGAAATAACTTCAGAAAAGACAATAATATCACAAAAAGCAATAAAAACCTGTAAGTCCTGTAAGGCAGTTTTAATCTATGTGCTCATGCAAGTATTAGTGTTACTTAGTTCGCTTGATTTGAGATCAAGAAATTGACGACTGATTTAAAATAAAAAAAACATAATTATTCTTCATAGAAGAAGCCTGCAGAAGTTTAATCATTTATTCCGGAAGGTCATCTTTTTAAAATTTCGTGATCAAAAACAGGTTTCCATGCTCGTTTCTAATTTGTTACAGTATCGGTTTTGCCGCAATTAAAGCAAAACTGAGTCCTTCTTGAGAAGATAAGTGTGGCGGATTAAGGTGGCTCAACTGGATTTTTTAGGGGAAACACCGCTCAAATTTGAGAATTGACTACGTCGCCATTAACAATGCTATCGAAAAACGATCACCACAGTTGTATCAGATAAAGATGAAATTTTTTATGACCAGTGTTATATTGACATCGGAGTTGCCATAGCGATGAAATGACGTCATTACGTTTTTTACTTTCGCTCGTATTGCTCGGCACCAGGAGATTTTTTCGGAAATCGCTCAAAGGAGCTTGTACCACCCACAGCTGCCTCGATGTTGGCAAAGTTTGAACAAATTCTATGAGAGCGTTTTCGAAATATTTGGGGATGAAGTTTTTGGGCCTATAAATACAGTCAAAAACATACTAACGAGAAAATGGGGTAATATCTGAAGAAAACGACGCGCCTGTGAATTGCAATTTCATCTTATAGTAGTTTGATTCCATTTAAAATCGTGTTTAAAATAGTGGTGGGGATTGCTTTGGTCGATTGCGAGAAAAAATAATTTGATGAGCGTGCGTTCAGGTGCGCTTGTTGCCATTTTTGTTTATAATTTGGTCTATGCCTACATAAAAGATAATAAATTAAAAACCGCTCGATGAATTCTTTTTAAAATTTGACAAACACGAGGTTTGTCATCAATTGATATAGCTTGCAAGTTTCAAGCTCATTGAAAACATTTAAGGCAATAAAATTGGGCTTCCCATGTACTGATTTTTTCTCGAAGATTTCGTGTTTACAAGCAAGTGTCCTCATTATTCACGGGTATTGTTTTCAAGTGTCATATCTACGTGCACCACTCCAGCAAAAAAATTCATTTGCATTAAACAGAATGCTCGATTGCTTTCCGAAAATTTTTCCGAAGCATACTAATCTGCGTTGGGGTGAGAATAGCAATGACAATATATGCAGAATAATAGCTTTCGTTTTCTGGACAGAGGCCCTTGACATCAATCGCCCGACAAATGCTGTTACAATTTCTTAAGCAATATAAGCATGTTTCGGAAAACTGTTCGGAAAGCAGTCGCGCGTCCTATTTAATGCACATGAATTTTTTTTGCTGAAGTCGTGCACGTGGATATGAAACTTGAAAACAATACCCGTGAATAATGAGGACACTCGCTTGTAAACACGAAATCTGCGAGATAAAATCAGTACATTGGAGGCCCAATTTTACTGCCTTAAATGTTTTCAATGAGCTTGAAACTTGCAAGCTATATCAATTGATGACAAACCTCGTGTTTGTCAAATTAAAAAAAAATCATCGAGCGGTTTTTAATTTATTATCACTTTTGTAAGCATAGACCAAATTATAAACAAAAATGGCAACAAGCGCACCTGAACGCTCGCTCGTCAAATTCTTTTTTTCTCGCAATCGACCAAAACAATCCCCACCACTGTTTTACACACGATTTTAAATGGAATCAAACTACTATAAGATGAAATTGCAATTCACAGGCGCGTCGTTTTCTTCAGATATTACCCCATTTTCTCGTTAGTATGTTTTTGACTGTATTTATAGGCCCAAAAACTTCATCCCCAAATATTTCGAAAACGCTCTCATAGAATTTGTTCAAACTTTGCCAACATCGAGGCAGCTGTGGGTGGTACAAGCTCCTTTGAGCGATTTCCGAAAAAATCTCCTGGTGCCGAGCAATACGAGCGAAAGTAAAAAACGTAATGACGTCATTTCGTCGCTATGGCAACTCCAATGTCAATAAAACACTGGTCATTAAAAAATTTCATCTTTATCTAATACAACTGTGGTGATCGTTTTTCGATAGCATTGTTATTGGCGACGTAGTTAATTCTCAAACTTGAGCGGTGTTTCCCCTTGAAAATCCAGTTGAGCCACCTTAATATTGAAGTCATTATTCTCTATAATTGCGTTTTCAAGTTTTTGGGTAGTTTTGCTTTGGAAATGGATGTGACAAAGTCAATTCTTGCAAAGCAGGAGGGAAAACCTCACTTACCTTCCAACGACACCAACTGACAACAAACGAAACACTGACAATAGGTTGTTTTGATGTCGGATGTAAAAATGTTACCGAAAAACAATATCATTTAGCTCAAATATTTTAACTGTTTTTTCCCCTAATATCGTTCTCTTGTGGTAGATTCGCGATTTAGCTTGAGCGATTATTTTAACACTCAAGTTGGGCGACCTCCTACAAGGAATAATCTATGTATTCAGGCGATCAGCGAACAGTTGTTATCAACTGTACCTAAACAAAACAAAAAGACGTGAAAGAGCATATCGTTCGACTAACACTTTAAATGTAGATGAGTAGGACATGGTTAACGTGATTTTTATTTAGCGGCAATAGCGGCAAGCTCTCGTTCAACTTGTTTTGCACCGGTTTGGCTGTATCACAAAGAATGTAAGGGAGCCAAAATATATCCATGATACAAAACATTTAACGCTTCAGCCGTATACGCGAGTGGCTGCCCTTGATAACCGTGAACGAAGAAGCAAGTAATTTATATATGTCGCTTTAAATTTGGAAATACAGTCATGTTTAATGAAGTCTACGTCGTTTTGGATTCTTTGTGTGTTAAAAGGATCAACTTTGTTGTCATTTAAGACTACCCTGACGAAAATGGAGAAATGAATAAACGAACATTCGGTTGCTCGATTGACAAAATCGATCCACCGACTAATATATATGAGACACAAGCTTGCGACCGACCAAGTAACTCGAGGTAAACACTAATTAAGAGAAAAGGTCGTTTCGATAGATATAGTTTGCCTTGACAATGTTACAAATGTCAGTTTTTGCAAACAACTAACGGCATAGATATCGCCTCGAGTGCTAACGTAATGATCCAGTTTACAAAGCTAACGTGACCGTTGAATTCAGAGCCATGCTATGTATACGCTTCCATATTTAAGCAATCCTAGAAATTTCCTTCTATGGAAAAACCGCGCAAGTTCACTTACCATACCAGGTTAACAGCCACTTTGTCGATATAAAGAACTGGTGCATGTTCTTTTGACAGCGCTTGCACCTCAGTGAGAAAATAAGGTACCTTATTAATCGCTCTTGGATCGACTAAATTCGATTAGATAAAAGAGCTCGCCAGGGCATAATAGCAAGGTCTCTTTGACAACATGCCGCCATTCCACTATCGTGTACGTCAGCAAAATCGTTTAACCAATAAATTAGATATTAATTCTTGTTTCCAACTGGCTGGCGCCGTGACCTTAAGTGCTTTAATGTACAGGCGGCTCAAGCAACTCTTTCTTCATTTCAAATTGCTTCCAAAATGTTAGCTCCTTGACAGTTCCTATTCCTGACTATCTATGGTGTCATTTTCGACCTGTCGTAACAACGTTCAAGTTTTATATGCCTGATCAATATCGCTTTGGCTGTATGTAAGAAACTTGAACTGTTAAAGAAGTATATGATATATCTATGATGATAATAACAAAAATGTGTTGAGCTGTCGCTGAAAAGGTTCAACGACAGTATTAAAAGACGAATAATATTCCTGACCCTTTTTAACCGTTGTTTACCCCACAATGTCGCGTTCTGAAATCTCCGTTTAGTATCTGCTATGAGTAAGCTTGTGGGATTAAATCGTTGCATTGTTCAGCATTCATGACCGTTACGTGCTGCTTATCTGTACTTCAATAATATCAGCGTATTGGCACTGGCTGCTCTAGGTGTTTTACACATGGAAGCGGATGGTTACATTCTACTTCGTCCACTACACGACGGGAAAAGGTTTAAATGCCACTGTATTTACTTGGGCTGCTGCTGCTGCTACTAATAGTAATGACGTTCATGATGGTGGTGATGATGATAATGATGATGATGATGATCGTGATAATGATGATGATGATGATGATGATGATGATGATGTTATGATGATGATGATAATGACGACGGCGACGACGACGATAATCATGATGAAAATGATGCCGTTAAAAAACCTCCGTATACTTGATTTAAATAATGCTGAGTACGTACGTTTTCAGTTGCCCAAGAAAAAAAGACGACCCCGCCAGGATTCGAACCTGGAATCCCCTGATTCGTAGTCAGATGCCTTATCCATTGGGCCACGGGGCCGCACATGTTAATGCTCGTCTTAGTAGAGGGTACTAATGGCGCGGTAGCAAACGAGGCAACCAGTTCTTTTTTCGTTGTCAAATATTAGCAATTGTTGTTGTTGATGATGATGATGATGATGATGATGATGATGATGATGATGATGATGATGATGAATTCGTTCTTTAAGGCCCGGCTAAAACGGACGCAGCATTTCAACGTAACATATCGCAACATTGTTGGGTCATGTTGCGAGATGTTGTGAAGCAACTGGCTAAACGCACGCAACATTTGAACGCAACATATCACATCATTGTTGTGCACAACATGTTGCACGCGTTTGGCCACCCTGTTGCAATATGATGCAATATACGTGATGGCGCATTACGAACTAGTGCGCATGCTCCGGTGCAACAATGTTGAACAAACGTGGCCAAACGAGTAGAACATCATGCAACATCCAAAAATGTTGCGAGATGTTGGGAGAAGCTTGGAGAAAAATTTGACCATTTTCACTGACTTGATCCAACATTATCCAAAATATTGCAACATGTTGCAACAAGGTGGCCAAACGATTGCAACATGCTGTTTGCAACAATGTTGAGATATGTTGCGTTGAAATGTTGCGTGCATTTGACCGGGCCTTTAGTTTTGAGACATTTATAGTTGTCCTGACCCCTGCAGTGGCGTACAAACAAAAAGCATAAAGTATACGTAGTGAAAAAGCAATACAACACAACTTATTTGCAGAATCTGAAAAAAGGGAGTTGAGTTAGGGCCTGTCCGGGAGTCGAACCCGGGACCTCTCGCACCCAAAGCGAGAATCATGCCACTAGACCAACAGGCCTTTCATTTCATATTCTTATGTCAAATTAAGAATTAATATAACGGGTACCAGTCTTTTTTAGAAAAGTTGATCAAAAGATTAATTATCTGAAATGTTATCCATGAAGCAACAGCAGTATTTATATTTTTTTTCACCAGCGATCTACCATTGCACCAAGGAAAACATCCTTCAGCAAATTATATCATAAAATATTCGTTTTACTATACTACTGGGGATTTGCGAACTTTACATCTTTACGTTTTCAATTGGTAATCAATTGAGTATTTCTAGCTATAGGCTGCTATTCTTAAAGACTTCCTTCATCATTTTTGGCACAACAGGAGGGATGGGAGCGGAGAAGAATGGAATTGAATGTTTGAAAGAAACATGATTCTTCTATACTAATAAAAACATATATTAAATAAAAACATCACAAATACTAAAATGACCTTCTGTTGATCAAATCAAAACAAAACGTCCCCGGGTGGGCTTGAACCACCAACCTTTCGGTTAACAGCCGAACGCGCTAACCGATTGCGCCACGGAGACTTACTTAGCATTACGAAATAATTTTTTGTTAATAACAACTCGAAAGTTCGACAAATTTCATTGCATGTTTCTTTTCATTGTTTGTTAAAAAAACTTGGCAGGGAAATTCATTTTCTCTTAGAACTGTATCACGGAAAGGGGCAGTACGCTCTAGATATAGTTAGTGTCTTGCCCATAAGATGACAAAGAACAACTAACAAGTGTTGTACCACCAGCTAAACAGAAGAATAGTAGATTTAGACCTTTCTTTAAAATGCCTTTGTCAAGTGTGGCCTGTTGGTCTAGTGGCATGATTCTCGCTTAGGGTGCGAGAGGTCCCGGGTTCGACTCCCGGACAGGCCCGGAAGATATTTTTTTGAGGGACCAGGAGCTGTTGTCGGGTTGGATGGCAAGGCAGAACAATGTTTAATAAACGCTATATAATGGCTTCGTTTGATTGACAGAAAAATGTTCTCAGAAACGCAAGCGTCGAGTTCGTTATTTTTTTCTTCGCTTCTTGGTTTTTTTCTCGGCCTGAACTCGCCTGAACGTTGAGGTCACGATCGTTCGGTCACATATTTGTAAATAAATGACTATTAAAAGTTCAAGCAAGCAAACCGTGTACGATCTCCTACCGGTATACGTTGGATCAACTGAGTGATCTAATCGGTTTGACACATAGAAAACTGAAATTGAAAAAGCAGAGACCGATACAACGTAGAATGAGAGAATTAGTCTTGTACTATATTTCGGCTGGCCAAACCAGCCTTCTTTAGGTACAATGTACCTGAAGAAGGCTGGTTTGGCCAGCCGAAATATAGTACAAGACTAATTCTCTCATTCTACGTTGTATCGGTCTCTGCTTTTTCAATTTCAGTAAATAAATGACACGCAATGCATGCGGAAGCAATAACGTTTCCCAAGTGGTTCTTAAATAATTTTCAGGACATTTTTTAAAAAATAATGTAAACTAAATAAAAGTAGCAGAGAACTTCTGTATTGAATGACTGTTCGTCAAAAGTTGCATTATCTTGTAGTGTGACGTCTGGAATGTCTATTATATATGATATACAATATTACTTCAAGCGACCAAGGTCTCGATCATTTACACAGTGATTTTAAATGCGGATTTTAAATGGTGAACAATGCACCAGATAGAAAAAATTATGTTCTATACGTTTCGGAGTTAGTACCCCTTCTTCAGTGGAAAAAAATGAAATGCCAGCACTGTTTATCCCAGTCGCTCGAAATTTCTTTAGAGAATTCTTTGTTACTTCTCATTTACACAGGCCAATTGTAGTGTACAGATGTCTGTTTACTGATTCTAATAGAACTTGTCAAATATAGTTTTATCTTCGTTTATATTTTGTATTAGCCCTTTCTATCTTCCCAGGAGTATTTTTGCTTTGTGTTATTCGTGGCGATTTCCTATTGTGCTAAACTTGATCTCTGGTCAGTGGTCACGTCTCATTTATTCCTGTAGTTAGTTCCCAGTCCTATTCGGTCGGTTTGTCGGTCGCGCGAAACAGAACCAGACGAAACAAAAAGAAGATAATCTTATTTTGACCCCGATTTGGACAAAAAAAGAAGTAATAAACCCACATTTCTTCAAGTAACCTTTTTTTTGGTGAGGAAGAATATTATTCTGTACCACGGCTAACAAAGGTTTTAATTTTGGGCGCTTTTTGGTGAATTAGTCAACCAGAGCATGACTAGTGTGGCGAGGTCATAAGAAAGAAATAACCTCTTCTAGCGGCTTATACCTGCCTTGGATTGGACCGATCGAACAACGCCTTTTGACACTCAGAAATAGGTTTCCTGGGAGCCTTTTTCGAATTAAGGCGGGGGGGGGGGGGGGACGTGACTTTGAATTAAATTTTAAGTAGTTTAAAGAAGGGGTAGAAGAAAGAAACTTATTTTTGGAACACCATCGTGCATCTACATTAAATCTTGAATATTACCAAGAGAGGATAAGGGGCCGTCCCCTTATCCTCTCTTGATATTACTTATTTCTCTAAATGTTACAAATCCTAAGAGAAAAACTATTTCCTCTCAAACATCCCCACAAATCACCCCGAAAATTTACATAACTCCCTAAAACATAGATTTATAATAGGAGCAGAGGGTTTTTGCATTGCTTGTAAAGTGAACGAGAAATTGCCAGTAAACCCATGTTCAGCGGTGCAACAATATGGCATTCGTGTTTACTTCTGCCTTAACGAAGCGTCGCTGATTGCCAGGAGTATCAGACCAAGCACCTTACATGAGGAACTACTTCAGGAACCAATCTTATAATAGTTCAATTAAGAGTTATTTATGTTTAATCAATTAGTCATGTGGCGCCGTAGCTCAGTTGGTTAGAGCGCCTGTCTAGTAAACAGGAGGTCATGGGTTCAAATCCCATCGGTGCCTGTGCGCAATTTTTATTTTTAACAATTATAACTTATAATAACTGCACATTTAAGCTTTATTTTTATTTTTATTTTATGAGTATGAATTTTACACGCACTATAACTTCAAAAATGTCCTTTAACAACGAAAAAAATGATAATCAAAGACATTGTAACCGATCATTACGACAGGGTGCATAACAGGGGCATAGATTTAGACTAGTGACGGCTTTCGTTCACAATTTTAATTTACCTTTATCACTGCCAATTGTGAACGAAGAAATGAGAAAACCTCCGCATTAAATGCAGGGGCATGTTCAAAATTTGAAAAACGTGCCTGTCAAATATAGTTGCCTTCAAAACATCGAGTTCTGTGAGCTATGACCTGTCATGCCAAGTTCTTGCTAGGTAACTTTTAGATGGAATAAGACAATTTAGTTTTTTTGCCTTTAACATCAGTTTAAATAAAGTTAATACTCTGTAAAAGGTTTTTCTGTTCTCTCCAGTCGGTTGGTCGGTTTAGCACGGTCTACACTATTTCACGTCATCTCATTCAGTATTTACAGTCCACTTTTGAGGACACCGGTACACTCCGTTGCATTCCGTTTCAACCCATGGTCAAATAACGGCTGCAGGAGCCCCCGGGGGGGGCACTCAAAAAGCTTTTACCCCTTACCCTTGTATATACCATTTTGACAGAAATTGTACCCCTTTCGTATACCTTTAACTGGAAAAAGGTCCCCCTTTCATATACCTAAAAGACATGGCATAGACTTAGAACAGGACGTTTTCTTGTCATTTTTATGCAGCGCTAAATAAATTAAAATAATACAGCCATAAAGTGCGTCTGTTCGAAATATTTTAACTAAAGGCCCTTTTAAAAACCTAAATGACGGATTTTCATACCCTTTCGTATACCAAAACTTGTGAAATCCCTACCCTTTTATATACCTGAAGCCTGAAAAAGGTACCCCTATCGGGCGGAACCTCCCCGTATAGGTCATTATATGGGGTACCCCCCCCCCCGGGGGGCAGGAGCCTATTACCCGGGGAGACTGCAAGCAAAAATCATTTGCTATGAAATTAGAAGACCAAAAATTGAAATTTGAATCCACTACGGTTTCCGTAGTGTAGTGGTTATCACGTCCGCCTCACACGCGGAAGGTCGCAGGTTCGAGTCCTGCCGGAAACACTTTTATATAAATTTGTACTTTTTTGGGATAGAAAAAGGAGAATTCGATCAATTCAACGCTTCACAATCATTTTTTCCGTCGAGGTTCGAAGAAAATCGAGCTCCTTATTGACTATAGGCGGCCAAGAGAGTAGCGAGGTAATTTATTTTGAATCAGTTAAGCATCTCCTTTAAACAGAAGAATAAACAACTCATGTGTTCCAAAACTCAGATGAGGGATTAAATCTGATTCTCTCATGCAATATTAAACCTCCACAGGTTCTTCTATGCTATTAAAATGATAATTATAGTTTATTAAATCAAAAAAAAAATAATGTCTTTCTGATGTGTGCCTTAGCACAGAAATGAACTAGAAAATAAGCAGGAAAAGGGTCAAAATAGTAGCATCAAATAAAGCACCGATGGGATTTGAACCCATGACCTCCTGTTTAATAGACAGGCGCTCTAACGAACTGAAATACGGCACCCTGATGACCGACATTTCATAAACTAGTGGTAACCACAGGTTAGAATGTGCGGGACTTGACGCACTTAGAAAAGGTACTGGTACGAGTGTGCGTAACTTTAGATGGCAGTGTCGATAAATAAATGATAAAATGGACAAAAGACAATTATTCAGAGTAACGCGTCACGCTTAATTGTCGCGAACCGGCCGCGAACCAGTCAGAGTTGTTTTTTGATTGACAGTTTTGTGAAGTGTAGTCGAACACGCGGTGTGAATCTAGATGTGCATTCTTATCGTTCTTGGAGAACAGATTTTTCTCTTCCGGTGTTACGACAAACTGTCGTGATTGACACATTTTTCGCATTCCGATCGTTCTTAGTGGAAAAACAAAATTTTCAACTTCCGCTTTCTGTTGCCCTTTTATTAACGTGGCGCGCACGCGTAAAAAGCAATCCGCTTGTCACTGTCAAGATTAGGGTAACGTTGCGGGCCTCTCTTGGGTCCGCAATTAATTTCTGCAGAATACTCCGAACAAGCAATTTAGCAAGCTGTGTTTGATTTCTTGCTATTAAGTGGAGCTTTTGGGTCTGGAGTGAGTGCTGTACTCAGTATCAGTCCTTGCATGAAAAATGTGGCTCTAAAAATAGCGCATTTTACGATAATAAAGTGAACATGTACAGAGAAAGAACCCCCGCAAGCGGAAATCAAGTTTAAACGAATGAGAAATCGCTGCGTGGATAGACTAGACTGTCCACAGCCCTCTATTTTTTCGTGTTTTTTCGATCGATGAGCGCGCAGTGAGAACGGCGAAAGAACTGGACGCCAGCGCAAAACGGAAGAAGCAAGGGGGTGGGGGGCGGAGAGCGAAAACAATAGAGGGGCTGTAGTAGGCATGAATAGATTGTGCTAGTAAATTCAGGAAAAGTTGCTTCACAATATACCAAAAAGTTGCTCTAAAGTTGCTCAAATATCAAAAAGTTGCCACCAAAATTTAGAAAAGTTGCTTGCTCTCTAGAGTCGTTTTGACGTGAATTTTGCGTTTTCTTGAAATTGAAGCGCTTGCAGGTTTACTAAGACTTGCCCCAGCGTCTATGGCAACCTCAATGGGGTCAATGTCTGAATTATTTCCATTTTCCTCGTCTAAAACTTCATCTAATTGCGATGCCATAAGTGACTCGGACTTCAGCAAATATCAAGATGGCCGTCGGCAGGCTCTATGTTGCAGCAAATAAAACCAGTTTTAATAAAATCCTTCGAAATGAAACGACCTTTAACGGTTTGGATCGGTTTTATATCAATTTGTTGCTCAAAAGTTGCCAAGGAAGGTAAAAGTTGCCCTAGGTTGCTGGTACTACAAAAAGTTGCTCAAAAAGCTAAAAGTTGCTCAAAAGTTGCCGAGCACAATCTATTTATGCCTAGGCTGTAGACATCTTTGGAAATATTGAATTTCCCGTTTCTCCAGAAACGGAAAATTCCCATTGGTTAAAAGGCGGCAAAAGTGTCATCACCTTGACAACGGCCGATCATGATTGCTTGCAGGCGGCGTCTTGCGGTTGCTCGAGTTGTGAAAAGAAAAGACTGATGCAAAGATGACTGATGACTGATGCAAAGAATTAACAAAAGAGAAAAACTATATTTGATAAATCCTGTTAGATTTAAAAAGCAGAAATTTCTACATTCATATACTTTACAAAAAGGTGTAGACACGACGGCATTTGAACTTTCTGAGTTCTTGCTCACGCGCGAGTATCGTATATTGCGTTTATCGTATATCGGATGTCACGCTATAATATAACTCGACTTTTAATTGTTGAACAACAATGGGAAGTCTAAGATTAAATAAAAACTGTTGTTCAATAGCAGCAAATCTATGAAGAAAATGTATTATTATGCTGTTAAATCATGCTGTAATCAACAAAATCAATTGCAACATAAATTACCGTATTTTCTCAATTAAACACCCCCGGCGTTTATTTCAAACTTGGCTTCGTGGATCCGGCGTTTATTTGGATGGTGCAGTTTATTTGAGCAAAATGTTTATTAAATAAGGGTTTTTAATCATCATTTGTAACATGAATGTATCTTGCCATCAAACCTAAAGCATATTACACCTCAAATAAATGCCTAAAAGGCTTACTTACCACTCTACCTTGGAGACCCGGCGTTTATTCGGAGCCCGCCGTTAAATCGAGAAAATACGATACTTCGGTATCCAGTGGACTTGGACGTCTTCGCTTCTGCATGCCTTGCGTGTCGTTTGTTATATTCTGCAACAAAGAGTTTAGACCAGTTAATTAATAATCTACACCGGTAAAAATTGGTATATCTGTTCAATCTATAGATTTTTTTTAATGAACTTTATTTGACAACACACAAACTTTACAAAAAAATTAGATACACAGAAAAAGGAGAGGAAAAAAAAGAAAAAAAATGGTAGTTGCTAAAATTACAATATATTACCTACGGATTTTTTTTACATACAATTAATATATTCTACTGCTAATAACTGCTTATACATATTACACAAATTATTCCAAAAAAATAGTTTACTTGAATTACAATTGACAAATTTATAAATTACAATGGAGGAAATGTTGCAAACCGGCAGCTAGCAGTTGGTGATCATCAAACCGATAGGAACATTTCCAGGAAGCATAATGCTTTATCTCTCGCTAAAAAGTACTTTAAAATTGTCATAATTAAAGGTAAAAATGATGATAATATGAAATGATGATAACATTTGATGTAACAAAGAAAAAAGGATCTTGAAGGGCCTGTCCGGGAGTCGAACCCGGGACCTCTCGCACCCAAAGCGAGAATCATGCCACTAGACCAACAGGCCTTACACAAGGATTAAGGTTGCAAGTAAATGTAAATATAACGGGTACCTGTTTATCTCTGGCGTGGAGTTGCCGGAACACGACATCAAAGAGCAGCTGATTAACTAAATTAAATTTTAATTCAGGTTGACGCGTTACTGTACAGGTACTGTTCATTGCATTTTAATCCATAGTTCAATTAACATGAAAACAAAAGAATAATCTATTTTCCGCTATTTTGTAATAAGGTATATGGATACCAGCGGATTTAATGCTGGGGGTAGCCCTGCGATGGACAAGCATCCCTTCCAGGGGGGAGTAGAAATACTCCTTCTTGCTTAATGCTTTGGAAAACGGGATAAACTCCGGCCATCCCATAAATTATAGCTATATAACACAAACTGCAGTTTCAGCTAATGCAATTGTTTCTTTTTATCTATCAGTCGGAACATCGTTTTGTGTGAACAAATTATCTGAAAGAGGCTAGTTTCTGTGAATTTTTTAAAATGTACTTTAAGCCCTTTCCTTGCTTCTGTTGCTATACCAACGTGTTCCAAAGTCTGGTATCTTGTACAATTTATAATTAGTTGAAGAGAATCGTATTTCATTTATAAACGATTTATGTAATTCAGTTCTAAATGAACAACAAAATAACCGAGACGAGAATAATTCTTTTAAATAGCTGTTTCACCAAATTGTCCTTTGGACTGTAAAGTAGCCTCTTCGTAATTTTTTTTGGAATTACGTGCAATAAATGCGAGTCGTGCGCCTGTTTTAATGCTAAAACTATCATTTGCAAAATGTAATTTATTAAACAATTCTCCTGAAAGAGGTAACTTTCTTTGAATTTTTAAAAATGTATTTGAAAGCACTTTTGACCCTTCGGTTCCCATGCCAACCTGGCCTAAAGTCTAGTATTCTGTACAATTTATAATTAGTTATGGAGAAACGTCTCGTATAATTCAGTTCTAAATGAACAACACGACACCAAAGACAAGAATAACTCTTTTAAACGGCTGTTCGAGCAAATTGCCATTTAAGAGCTGTAACTCAGCTTCTTGGTATATTTATTTTGTTTGGAATTACAACAACTGTGAGTCATTTACAAAATCGACTTGTTATCAGTTAAGTGATTCTCCTGAAAGAGGTTAATTTCGCTGGAAGAAATTAAAGTGTATCTGAAAGCACTTTACATGCTTTCGTTTCTATGCCAACTTGCCTTAAAGTCGAGTATTTTGTCCAATTTATTATTAGTTATGAATAATCGTATTACGTTTATAAACAATTCATGCAATTTAATTTTAAATGAACAACATAATGCCAGAGAAGAGAATGATTCATTTAAACGGCCGTTCGAGCAAATTACCGTTTGAACAGTAATCCAACCTCTCGGTATTTGTTGAGAATTGCAACTATAGGTTACCTGTTTCGGTATTATTCACCGGCTATCATTTCAAAAATCGACTGGTTTTCTTTACAGTAAGTTACATTTTTTCTTTCGATGTCTGTCTATTTGACACCTTGAAAGCCGTAGTTTTAAAATTCGAAATCTTTTGATGATCTTCTTCTCGTGCTATAATATTTTTTCTATATTTTTCTTTTTTTTACAAGTGCCTTGCGCCACGACATGATCAACCCGGCACTGCTTCGAACGTGGCTGACGTTAATTCTCATCCAAACAGTCTTTGCCACGACAGCAAACCAGAGCGCTGGATGTAAGTACTAAACAGCACTGAGCACCTCACTAAAACGACCACGCTCAGACACACTGAATAATTTGGCCACTCTTTGGTCAAAAAAATGGCGGCTGTATAGAATTTTTTAAAAGAGTAAAGTGTAAGTACGTATCGGCCGACGGTCGAGACGAGAAAACTGAGAAGTGCTTTTGTAGAGAGATAGGTGACCGTTTTGGAGAGGAGGCCATTGCTATAGAGTGGCGACCGTTAACTACAGAGAAGTTATCTCTCTCGACAAATAGCGCAAAAATTACGAAAATAGGGCCCGGGCTTACAGTTGCTTAACGTCCCTTTGTGGGATTATTTTAGGAGAGGGCGCTTATATACGGGAGGAGGGTGGGAGATTATTTGTGGAAGGAAATTTGCGTTGCAAAAGTGGCTGGGTTTATATATGTCTAAAATGAAAAAAATTTCACATGGTTAAACTCGATTACCATAATGATGTGACCAAGTCTCTGAGCATGCCTTAATAAAGGGCTTAACATCGGGAATGTTATATATTACTTAAAAAATAATCAACTTTATTTAAAGAGGGTGAACACGTAACAGTAAAAAACTGAAAAACCTGTGAAAAAATCTAAGAATCTAAAATTACAAAATTTAGTTAAAATACGCTATAATGTAAAAACTAGGTAAAAATTACTCCATAATGTCGAAATTGATATAAAAGAAATTAGCTAAAAGGTTGATAGCCAAAGCTTAATATAGGGCTTATAATCGCTTCCAAAATTAGGAGGGGCTCATTCTCGGGATGGCTTAGTTTCGGAATGTAGCGGTACATAATTAAAATGCGATAGCAATGTCGCTTTGTTTCGCGCATTTCTTCATAATGTGCAGTTGCTACAGACATACTGTTGATTTCCGTGCCAAGTTTCATGTATACACGGTGTCAAAAATACATTGTAAGTTACTTGTGCATGAGAAACGGCGCGAGAGAAGCATAAAGGGAAGGCAAGTTCCCCCCCCCCCCCCCCCAACCCCCAATCTCGATGAAAGTACTCTATCGTAGTTTGGACGACTGTTGTTTTCAATTCTGTTTCACATTTTTTTCTCCTTCTTAAAGCGGTGGATCTCCCAGATCCCATAGCTTTCTTTCCTCTTAATGGCGAATACAAAACAAAGGACGTGAACAACAGCCAACTTGAGGGCAAACCATCTAATGTTCACCTGGCGGCGGGGCCCGATGGAGCGCCTAATGGATCGTTTTACTTCATGGGAATAGAAGACAGCTACATTGAGTTCCCAAACAATGGAAGTCTGGACACCAAGACCTCGATAACAATATTACTCTGGTTGTATCCCGAGAATGACAATGGTCCTCTTTTTGATTACAACGCCGCATCTCAGCCCTTTGCAGTTCACTTCTGGCTTCGTTATGGGTATCTTATCTCTCGTTTTGCTTCTCTTGGACCAGATTCCCAGTCAACCCCGGTGGCTTCTTCAAAGCCTGTGAAACCGAAGCAGTGGCAATTTGTCGGAGTTACGTACAGCCAGAAATCGGGCACAGTTCAATTCTGGATGGACGGTCAACCAGATAAATCGTATAATATCGGTAAAATCGACCGTCTGGCTTCGGTAGGAAACGTGAGAATTGGTGTAATACCAGGAGATTTCGAATTATACTTAAAAGGAAGAATTGCGCAAGTGCGTGTTTTTGACGTTCCGTTAACTGCAGAGCAAGTTAAGAGTATAGCTGACAATACTCAAGGTATGGAGTCTCTTTTCAGTTGCGAATAATTATAACTAGTCATTCCATGCTTTAACGCGGTATACCGTAAACTATAATTCAGCAAATTCGTACAATGCCCATATATGGTCAGAAAGCCATTATTGTCCGTCATCGGATACATGACAGATGTGCTGCGATACACGTAGGTTGCCAAGATTCTTCCAAGACTTGTAAAGCGCAGCGTAACCACGGTTTTTGTAGCTGTTAAATGTGTTCGTTAAAAATTTTGTGTAATAAAACAATTCTTCTGCTCAATGTCAAGTACCATTTCGCAGGATAATTGTTAAATATCCAACAACTGGCTTAAATATGCTGTCTACATACGAATCTATCAGTGTGTTTTAGTATAGAAAGAAAGAAAAAAGCTTTGCATTATTAATTTACCGCATGAATCTTTCAGTAAATGTATTTGTACAGATAACTGTGATATAACAACCCGTAAAATTTTCTGTCATTTTCCGAAGAGTTCGAAGGTCAGTTGCTAGCTTCCGACGATTTTCTGTTTTCGAAATTGCTTTGCCTTTTTTTCGAAGTCAGATAATAAGAACAAAACAATGCTATTTAATCAAATGTTTTTTATTGTAGCTGTTGACGTTTGTGATGAACAGAAACCATGTAAAAATGGTGCTAACTGCCTGATAGAAAAAGATAATGGGTACACCTGTGAATGTGAAAAGGGATTTCAGGGAAAAAAATGGCGGGCTCATCCTCGGTGTAAGAATCTGTGAAACTCACCGGTGACGTAAAACAAAGAACGAACAAAGCAACAAAGAGCGTCAAAAACAATACAGAGCAGGGAGACAAAAGCTCCAAAACAAAGAAAAATATCACAGGTTCTTACACCGAGGTAAACCCGAATTGCGGGAATGGCAAGATAGAGTATTCTTGATTTTGATAACCCGCCTCGCTATAACAGTAAATAACGGTCACTTTAGTCACACAATCAATCACAATCACAACCTTTACTTTTAAATAGACTGTTCTCAGTCCCCTGTTTTTCGCCGCCGCCATTTTGGTTCCTGCAAAAAGCCCGTGGTTTTTGCTCGCGTTCAGGAACCAAGATGGCGGCCCATTGAACTCAACGATCGATCTCTACGACTTCACGGAAAAAAAATGGACTGTGAACAGTCTAACTATTAAATAACAAGATTATTAAGAAGACCTTATAGCTCGGGCGAAGAAAAAGCACCTCAGTTCCCAATCCTGTCGATCTGTCCATAACACTCCAGAACGAAGACTCGACGTGAAACGATGTACATAACAGCCGTGGATCGAAGTGAACGGATACCACATGTGATCCATCTAGCGCAAGCAAGTGTTATCCTAATAGGAAATAATGCTTAATTTTCACATATGATTTATGTTTTGGTTCTTAGCCGTTGATATCTGTGCTGAACAGAAGCCATGTCAAAATGCAGCTGAATGTGAAATGACAGCTCCTGATCAATACATCTGCAAATGCACGGACGAATTTGAAGGCAAAAACTGCGAGAATGGTAAAAAAAAGTGTATAAATTTGGCAATATTAGATTAACCTTAGTGGCAGATACGACCTGTTAAAATATTAGCAAGTGGATACTCTAACTTTATATTCAAGAGGAGACTTTATATTTAAGAGGCAGCGTGGCCGAGTGGTTTAGGACATTGGTGCACGTGTTGTAATCCGGTGGTCCCGGGTTCAAAACCTCCGCCCTGCCACTAGCTGGATTTGTTTCTCGGTCGGCCCGAGTTCAATTGCTCGGTCACGCTTCGCGTATAGCCAACTGGTCTGCCTCCTGTCACTTGGGATTTTTAATCATGTTTTGTTCATTATAATAATTGTTTTCTCTGTTTCAGTGGCATGCCTGCAAACTAGCTATCTTGAAACTAAGTGCATAACCACCATAAACAACATTTGCATTTGTTTTTTTTTTTTTACATTACAAGACGGTACAAAAAGTAGCTGCTTGTGATTTAGAGCTAGCGAATGCGATAGGGACGACGCTGTCAACATTACAGTTAAAATCTATACTGGTGAACAATTCGCCTTATCAACTCCAAGCTGAGATTTAACTAAGTGTTTTCTTGATCACCATTGTAGGTGTTGATATTTGCGCCAAACAAAACCCGTGTAAGAATGGAGCTGAATGTGAGAACAAAGAAGGTGGATTCTCTTGCAAGTGCAAAGAGGGATTCCAAGGAAAGAACTGCGAGAAAGGTTAATTGTGCTACTTGTGTTCATTTTAGACAAACAAGTTTTAGCTAACACTCAGCGAATGCTTCATACTTGCAGCCATCGAAAAAGCAAAACATTGCAAACGGCCTGAAAATGAATGTCATTTTAATTGATTGTTTGAAAATACACACTAACAGAAACTCTGTAAGAAGATAGACCAACTGTAGTTAATTTTCGATACATGAATGTATCACACTGACAATACCAGTATCCTTTTTCCTAGGAAACGCCTTACGTCTAGACTCTTGGTCTTAGGCCATCGTAACTTGATTAAAAATATAATACAAACATCGGTGATAAGCATTATGAAAATCGCGTTTTACTAAACTTGACGTTTCGTTTGCTAAGCTACATATCCATTTTCAAAAGTATGATCGTTAAAAATTTGGCAACTATTTATATATTGTTATGAAAGGGGTCTGGAAACTAGACTGAGACAATTGATCTTCAGCAGTAACTTAATATTAACAGTTCAGTTAATAATATTAAGTTTTTGCTTTAGGATTAATACAGAACGTTTTAAAAATATATTTTTTAATAGATAAAGGTTTAAGTATAATCTGGCTATTTAATAATTCAATATAATTTATGCGATTTTTACATGTAACGTTTGTTATGTATTTTAATAAGCGCAATAAAGACATTTTATTTATTTATTTTTTATTTATTATTAACTTTTTTATTGATTATTAACTAAATTTGATGTATCGTACATTACCCGTACGTTAAACTTGGTAATTGCCGCTGATTCGAAAGCCTGACTCTGGGCTCATATACATCTACGATGATACACACGAATGAGGCCTACATAGAGGAATCAGTTTGTGTAGTGGGAAAACCACTGGTCCAAAATATTGCACGATAATAAAACTGGAGCAATAAAGCTTTGAAATGATGGCTCTTGCAACAAAATTGGAGCAACGACGGCTGAAATATCGTAGTTCAAAGACAGCGGAGTTTCGATTTCAACGGGACTGCCGCCTGGTGTTTACATTATGCGATTTTTTATGGTTTTCTATAAACGGCAAGAATACAAATCAAATTTAATCGGAAGGAGATGTAAATCGTTTGGTGAGTTAGATTCATACATAGTTAAATCAAATGTGCTTGCACATTTTTTCGATCACATTCAGTCTGCCGATAATCTCTGTTTATAAACTTTAAGTTTTCGGTTTTCGCCATACATTCCTCCTCTACGCCTTATAATATTGGTCTCAAAAAGTGTTCGCAGAAAACGTTCCTGAATACAAATGAAATTCGAAGTCTTCACTTCAATTCTTGTACAATGTGGTTCTTAATACACAAATCTATTGTGTTCCGCTGGCACATTTTTACATTTGTTAATTTGTCAAGAAATATTGTAATTAAACATTTCTTTCTCCATACATTTTCTTTGTAATCCTTGCGTTCGCTTCTACGGTCAATGTACCGCAGGACATACTAACCGCGGACTCGGAGGTCCACGATTTCTGGAGATAAGTTTAGTAAAATGCGATTTTTCATAATGTTTATCACCGCTGTTTGTATTATATTTTTAATCACCTTACGTCTAACTCTTAAGTGTGGTTTAAATGTAGTAGTTGTCTTCTCAACAATTATACTAATACTCTAATACTGAATACACATTTTCTGTCGCTGTCCAATAGCGTTTTACAAAAATCAACATTAAAAAAATTATCTTATCATGTTAAAAACAATTACATGTATCTCAAATATATGTTTATATATTATTCCTTGTAGAAATAAATGGATGTGATTTCGCAGAAGTCAATTGCTTCAATGGAGGCAGCTGTGAAGCTCGTGGATCTAGTTACACGTGTAACTGTGCGGACGGATACATAGGAACACACTGCGGTGAGGAGAATGCATGTTTTCACATTTAATATTTTTCTGAAATCCATGAAAGCTATCTTCCGTTTTTTTAAATCACCGGTGACATTTTATCGAGCTTTACTCGTTATCAATTTGAGATTTCCTTGCATTTGGATGTGATGTTGTACATGACTTAATTATCCTGCCAATGCTCAAGCTCCTTCGAGATTGTTCTCCGCGTATTATGAAGCAAGAGTTTTTAGCTTTCAATAAAACATTCGTTTGAAATGACGGTCACTCTCTGTACCTCACCCACCCCACACCTCCCCCCCCCTCCCCCAACGCCGTACGGTACCTCTCCCTTCCAGCTAATCCCAATTAAGTTACGAGAAACACTCACTGATGAAGAAACAACACACTCGTGGTTTCTAATTTCTTCCTTTTCTCTACATTAAATTACCTCAACCGAACTCTGACACCTTAGAATGGGCTGTAAAGGGCTGCTTCAAGGAATGGAAGAAAGTCAAGAAAAAGGCCATGCCTAAGGTCTTCAAGACTGTCCAGGGTAACACCAAGAGTGTTGAGTGGGTCGTGCAAGAGTGCATGCGACAGGCTGATAAAGATGGCCTGGAAGTATTTGGTGTCCGTAAGGGCGTGCAATGCGTGACAACTAATGGACGTCACTATTCCGTTCACGGTCGTTCAAATGGTTGTCAAGTTGTGGGACAGTATGGTGTTGGCAATAAGAAAGCTAATTTTGTTTACATGCTGTATAAGAATAGTGACTGAGGCTTCAAAAATACAATGTAAAATTGTAAGTATTAGCTGTTTGATTTTCGTGGTTAGACGTTATGTGGCAAGTTTCATATAGTGTAACTACTCTTCGTCTGTTCTGAACTAGGATAGACGCGCACAAGGGTAATTTTTAACGAAGGAATAAATTTCCCATGATAAATCATCTTATATCGCTTACTGTGAATTTAAAAGGGACATTTGTTAAGAAAAAACACAGTTAACAATATAAACTGTTCGGATTAAACAACATCTAGCTACACAAATTTACGAGCTGCTGTTTTATGCCTTCCGAAAATCGAGTTTCCCTTTTTTTACGTACCCAAAATGCCATTTTTTATTGCTCTTAACAGAACAGACATGATATTCTCAATCTTCATATCGACCATCTGAAGAGGTGATTTGATGCCTTCTGAGCAGATATTTTACTTTTGATTTACTCCAATGCTTGAGTTATTGATTGGTTTTTAAATTATTTTCATATTGCAGGGACTCTTTTGATCTGAAATTTACAGACGAATGATGTGACGATACTGCAGCTTGTAACACTCACGTGGTTGTAAATTTGAAATCCGCCAATTTCAATAAAATCTCTCTCTATTCAGTGTTGACTGGTCTCACTACTATTCAATTCAGCAAGTAGGAAATAAATTTGCAAGGATGTTTACAAAATTTAGTTAAAAATACGCTATGATATAAACAAAATAGGTAAAACGACGAAATGGATATAAAAAGAATTCATCTAGAAGGTAAAATGATCTAAATGTTTGTAGCTGTCCTTAAGGTCGCGGGGGATACCTACAGCATGAATAAATTCATGAGGCGAAATTTTGCTTGACCTGCATCTTTTAAAACGCTTATTTCTCGGCTGATATGCGTGCGATTAAGCTCAAATTTTACAGAAACATAAAGGAATGATGAAAGATTGTGAAAGTCATAGTTTATTTGGTATATTGTACTTAACGGCGATGTAATAGCCACGTTAGTGCCAATTTGGTAAAAACATGATTTTGTGGCAGAGTTTGCGGAACGAGTAGGAGACAGCACACTGTGATCTTGTCAAAAACTAATCAGTCAATATCTCTAGAGTGTCATAACAGAAGCGGATTTTTTTTATTTAAAATTTGCCAGCAAGTTATGGCGGTTTAAATGCGTAAATTTTAATTTAATGCCTTCTACCTATTTCTAAAAGCGCTCTTTTAAAATTCCGCCTCTGTTATGACACACTACAATATCCATAGTTTACCTATCTGCAGTGGCAAGTCATGAAGGTCTGTATCCGCGCTGTATTCTCTGCCACAAAATTGTCGGAAAAGTCCAAACTTTGAGATTTCCGAAGGTGTCCCGACCAAAACACGATCAGTTTCCAAAGGAGAGATGTAATTATGGTAATCATATTCCACGCTTTTATGGTGAGAACAATGCGTTTTTATGAAGGACACGATTGTTTATGCCGAACATGAGTGCAGAATGGCAAAAACAAATTGAATAAAAATTAGCTCAAAGACTTTCTACGTACAATCTATATAAACGTATAACGTCAAGTGTTGTTTTAAATTGGTTAAAATATCAAAGAAACAGGAATTTGATTTTTTTTTTAATCACGCGCATGCACGCAACCATATTTTTATCCAGTCATAAATATCTCGTAAAGTTGTCGATGTCAGTCGTTGCACTTCGTGCATACTCTTTAAATAAATGCATAATGATGAGCCTAAGGTGTCCCCCGCGACCTTAAGATGATCAAGCACGGCCTTCTTAAAACTTTCTAAACTTGGCTATTGGCTATTACGTTTTACGAAGAAGAATACCACCGTAACGTATTTGCGCTGACTACCCGAAGTTTGAGATTCATCTTTTAGTCTTGTAATACATGCACCTGTTCCGAGAAAGGTTTTTGGAAAAAGCACAAAAGTGCACGCTATGTGACCGAAAGGTGGTCTTGGTAGTCACTGGAAATTTGCATATTGGCCTAGATGAAATGTGAATATTTTTTTTTTACCCATCAAAATTCTTCTGAAATTCGTGGTGGCTTAAAGCACCTTATTTCCACTTTTCTGAAGAAAAAGAAAACGTGCAAATTCGCGTTTGTCATCTCGTTATACCTTATTCAGTATTCAGCCCTTAACTTCTACCCGTACAGCCTCTCAGTCTTGTCGCGTGCACTTTCTCGAAACGACTGTACGACTGTACGAAAGACACTCGACTAGGGGTCACCGGGGACAAGTAAACAATCATTACAGTGTTTTTTGTGGGAGGAGTAAGCGTATTCTATATATGTGAGACGCTCAAAGGAAATAACCGGCCGCGTGAAAAATAAAGATTTTAGTTAAGTCAGTTTTGTTGTTTGAGAGAGCTAAAGGAGCAAAAATATCAAGTCAACGAACTTCAAGTTTCGTTACTCCTGTTTTTCTTGAACCTCTGTCAAGATTTGGCAGAAAAAGAAAAGGCATGCTGCTTAATCATTTGATTTACAGGGAAATGATATTCAAGGCGCGCAGTCTAAAATGAGCGCCAGCTGCACATTACAAGTCGTTACACTCGACTTAATAGAAAACAATGTGTTTTCCTGTCATTTTCTTTCTGTCGGCAGAACAATAATTACTTATGACTTTGCGCTTTTCCATTTTAAATTAGTGGTGTTTAAGTTTAACTTAGAATTAAGCTTCTAGCATTTTCGGACTTACTGATATTTTTAGATCAACCGTAGACATTGCTTTAATCCTCTCTTCCCCACCCCCATCCCCTCCCCAATGCTTGAAAGACTTACTCTCTCATATGTAAGAAAAATAAACGCACAACACAGGTTTATAACAATCAGGCTCTTTAATGTTACATTTGTTTGCTCATGACAACTTGATATCGATATAAAACTACTATTTAAATGCAGGCTTTATTACGTTTCTCCGGCTCCAGGGACGAGTAAGTTATTCCGCGTCTTTGGCATCTCCAAGTCGTTTGGCACATTCTCCAAATCTCACGAAACAGCACAGCTTCTCTTCACATGTCTCGCTAGCCAACATGCAACAAGGGATGATCGGGAGGCATTTTTGCTAAAATGAGGCAACAAAAAATAAGAATGAATGAATTAGAACATTCACGTAGCTTTGAATCTTGTTAACTGGTAAGTTCGTCGGAACATACTGCTGGTGTCCCGCTGTTGTGCAGTAATATGGGGATGCGTGAAAAAAATCAGTTAGTCAGTCAGTTAGTCAGTCAGTCAGTCAGTCAGTCAGTCAGTCAGTCAGTCAGTCAGTCAGTCAGTCAGTCAGTCAGTCAGTCACTCAGTCACACAGTCAATCAGTCACTCGGTCACTCAGTCGGATGGCCGGTTGGTCAGTCAGTCAGTCAGTCAGTCGGTCGGTCGGTCGGTCGGTCGATCAGCAAGATAATAAAAAGAAAACAAGTATGACTTTACAAGGAATGTAGGAAACCGATTGTGAAGGTGACACCAGATGCTTAGAATAATACACAGTATACAACAGCACTCACCACATTATCGGGTAGATGATGTAGACGAACACCTGCATTGTGCAGGCACTCGCCAGTTCTCTTGATGCACTTCAAATGTTCACAAGCATCGTCTCCAGCTCCCTTGTGACACGCAATTGCCCCAACTATGCACATTTTCTGTCAAAAATTTATAAAATAAAAAATGAACAATTTCGTTTCTTCACAGTACAACGTACAGATTCCATTTTGAAGCCCCTCCAATCATGTTACAAAAAATACTATTCCGCATTGGTGAAAAAGGAGCGCTTAACAAACCAAGTGAAAAAGGATGCCAGCTTACAGATTGATGTTTCCTTTAAATACCAGTTGTTTTTTTAAGGTAAAAAAAAAATCTAATTTAGCTAATGATCTCGATTTCCCAAAAAAGTTCCTTCAAGATTCCTTTCCTTGCAGAGGAAATACTCAATATAAGTAGTTATTTAAAAGATTAATTTCAGGAAAATATGTGAGTACTTTTGATTTTCGGTGTCATTTTCTCTTGCTCATTTATCCGAGTACTTACGACTTGTGGTGGAACTCCAGTAGGAAAACCGCTTGGTCGGAAGCTTGGTCGGAAGCTTGGTCGGAAGCTTGGCCGACCACTTGGGAAGTCGCTTAATTTGACAATAGTGCGAACCTTCCTCGCCATTTCACGATCTTCCATCTCGAGATAATGCAAGATGGCTTGGGGATGATATTCCATCTCCGCTCGGGCATACACGGCCACTGCAGCGAGAATCAGCAAAGCTATCATTGCCTTCATGTTGACGCGTCTTATCTGTGCTCTGGAAAACACGATGTGAAAAGGGTTACGCGCGTCTGTTTATATAGAGCATGGGTCGCGCTGAGGTGCGTGCTGCGCATGCACGTCTTTGCTTTTACCGGGACAAAAGCGCTCTATACGTGTTTAAACAGCTTTCAAAGCACTTTACCCCACTCTGTGCCTGTTTATAGAGCAACCGAAAATAACTTAAACTCTTTTAAATTAAAAAAAAAACATTAAGTCAACATGTAATCACCAACTTTTGTTTCTCTTGCCCGTTTTCTTAACAAAGCTTTGTGAGAATATTGTTTTGTAACTAGTGTAATTAACGTTGACAAATTAAAAAAACGTTCTTTTTTATGAAGCCACATGCACACAGATTTTTTTAACCAATTTGGTTTTACTTCTCAAGGACAACTTTTTCCTGGTGACCTTTTGCCAAGAAGATGACTCTGAATTTGTTCGGCTTTGATCCTCATTAAAGACTCGCATTTGGTGTCGTTAAATTTCCCTTTAAGATGGACTTTAACTTATTTAGTTAGCGTAGAGGCTTTATCTTTTTGGCAAACCGTCTGTTATCTGTGTTTTGAGAGGAACTGAGTTTCACTGCCCCGTTGATTAGTAAAGTAGTACATGTAGTAGGCCTAGGGTTGCAGCCGGCATGCCTCTCTAGCTGTGTAGGCCAATTCCTGAGTGGCAGGATTGGTTGCAGTTGCTGCAAAAGGGCCGTAACTAGCAAGAGGCACTACGAGGCACTTGCCTCGTCTAAATCTTTATCGAAAATAATCTCCAGTTTGAACCAAATTGATTTTTCTCAAGAAATAACTCATGAAAAATGACTCTTAAAGAGGTTTTAGATTTCAAAATTTTCTGGAGAGCATGCCCCCAGAACCCTATTAATCAAGATCTTGCCTCGTCTATGGCAATGGACTGGTTACGTCCCTGTGCAAGTTAAGTCTGAGTCAGTCCCTTTGAAAACTTTCAGTTAGGGGATACATCTACTGGATAATAAATGTTAAAAATCAGGAAACTATATGAATTGGACATTAACATAAAACACTGAAGCAAACACGGAGAAAATGTTTAGTTGAGGTGTTTCTAATATGATTTGCCCGTTTAAAATCTTCGCGTAGAAACTCTTTGTACACGAAAATGTAAAGACATAAAGAAATAACTGTTCTTAAAAAACGTAAACTATAAGAAGATTATATTATCCCTCGTTTGTAGTGTGTTGAATCCTCCATTGATTTATCAGTTTAACCCATATTGGATTGGGTATGATTTCTAGAAGAATTATGTTCATATTAACACGGTTTTCTTTTCAGTCATGACAATTCGTACTCTTTTTTAATATTACCAAGTAACTTTGTAAATTACAAGAAAAAGCGTCAATATCCAGTGAAATAACCCGCTTAAACTTACGATAACCTCTCCGAGAAAATGTTACCATGGAGCACAACTTACCGGAATAGTTGTTAAGTAAATATTCTGCAGCTGGTCGAAGTTTTAATTTCCCTGCTACTTTTTGTGTTTATTTAACATTCTTCTAAACCAAAAGTGATGGAATAGAGTAACAAAACCCTATGGAAACAACAACGGCTCGGTTGAAAGATTAACATCTTGAGATTTCTATTAGCCTAAAACAATTAGCATCTTAGCCTATTTAAATTACGAATATTTTTATTTTGCCTGCTATCTAACCCTCTTTAACGCCTTTACGAACCAAGGAAATATTTCAATAGGAATGTTTTGATTTTTTTAAAAATTTGCAATTAATCCTTGTTTGCGTCCTTACTACTTCTCTTGTAAACTAGTCATTATCCTAACTTTTGGCAAATTTTCATAGTATTGAAATGTGAGCAAATGTGCAATCTAAGGTTGTAAAAGTTCAGGGCAGTTTCAGCGCAAGTAAAAGTGAGATAGTCACGTAGAGAACCATATTCTATCGCAATCTTTCTGTTCAACAAATACA
Organism: Oculina patagonica; assembly: GCF_052425735.1. Classification (NCBI taxonomy): domain Eukaryota; kingdom Metazoa; phylum Cnidaria; class Anthozoa; order Scleractinia; family Oculinidae; genus Oculina; species Oculina patagonica. The sequence goes on from NC_135762.1 coordinate 31,945,643, forward strand.
GCAAGTATTTGCTTTTCTTCTACTGCATTTAGCACTCTAAGCTTTGCTTCGAATAACAAAAAAACAGTCCACGGTTTGTTTGCAGCTAAGCTAGTAACACAAGCGTGTTTCCCTCACTCGTTTTTACTGCTGGTTAAAAACTTAAACTCATCCTTACTGGGTTTAACAAGCTAAGATCAGAGGCCAACATCTAAGTAAACAGTGTTGAAATGAACAACTGCTCGGTAAAAAGTTTAAACATTTGATTTTTCCACTGGTCAAGCACCTGAGCTAATTTCAAAGGTGATCAAAGGTGATCAAAGCCTTTTTTTAATGATGACAAATTCATTAACTTCGCTTACATCCTACGTCCCTTTTTCAAAATATTTTTTTAATGGTTGAGCAAACGAATACATATATTTTTTATTATTATTTTTATTAATTTTCAATCTTAAAATATAAATTTTCGGGCCTACTTCCACTTAGTAAATATGAGGTATATTTACGCGGGAATATGCACCGTACACTTACAGACCTTCGCTTAGTTTTGTTAGCGCATTCTTTTTGTCAACAAGTTTTTATTTTTATCTTTTTGTTAAATGGGCGTAATTTCAACTTGTTGGGAAAATTAACAAAGGCGAACAAAGCCTGTACCGGTTTGTTTAATTACAAGTTAGCTGATATGTTTCGATTTATATACTGGAGAGGGATCATCCGTCGAAAGGGAACTTTTACAACGTAGTTCGTCTGATATTTCCTCCGTGCTTAAGTTAATACGGGCAAACAGATCGATCATCCGTCTAGACGAACGATACGACAACACTTTGACTTTACATTTCTTTGTTAAGTACTCGCAATCTAAGCTTGCTTAGAACAAAGGAGAGCATGCTTTTACCCACGGGATCGTTTCAACAAAACGTTTACAAGTGTAGTGTTTGTTTTCAACCTCAAAAAGACCTAAAACAACAGCTACACTTGTAAATTATACCTGTAAATGTTTATAGAATTAAACCCCGGCTTGTTTAAAATAAGATGATAACACAAGCTTGTTCACCTCATTACATGCCTTGCAGCTAGTTAAAAACTTAATTTACTGCTCATTATATGTTAAGTTTTTTTCAAAAGCTAAGATAAATATTAAGGATAATCTAAAGAAAAGATGCTAACATGTAAACAGGGTAACAAAGAATGCCTTTAAAAATGAACAACAAATTAAACAACAATTTTGAGAACTTTCTTGATTTACCCCCCGGTCAAGCATCAAAGCTGTTCAAATTTATAATTTTGCTACATTACTCTTTCTACCGGCTTTGAGTAAATATTGCATCTTGTTAGAAATGTTTCTTTTTACCAATTTTTAGAATTATGTAAATTAAAGGTGCTGAGGTTGTAATTATAACTGAGCAACACTTCGGAGAAAGAATATCATTAATATGTTTGGATGTTTGGAGAAATAGCTGAAAACGCCAAGAGTTTGCACTGCAAGGTTTTAGTGAAGAGCTTTTGCGCTCTGCTTTGCTTTGCTTTGCACTTTTTTAATTTACAATGCTCAAGCCCGTTTAATACTGACTGAAGACACCCCAGGAAGTCTAGCCAAAAAAAAAAAAATAGGTGGCTCAAAAACCAAAAAGGCTCCAACGTAAATCCAAAATGTACACAGGTACACAGCAGTTTTTGATCGCAGCGTTTCTAGGAGAAAGATCGACAAACAAAAACGGGGTTCAAGAATAAAGTGCATAAAGTGCAGCATATGTGTAACCTTGGCTTGCCAAAGCGACCTTTGTTCACAAAAATATTATAATGCTAAATATTTGGGTTTTCAACAAACATTTACCAGAAACGAAATATAATTCTTGTCAAAAGGGTCGAGATGAACGTACATAGTCATTTAGCAGAAACATTTGCAGTTACATGGCTATAATTACGTGTTGCTAGCGAAATCTTTTTTGTCAACTTGAACAAAACAGTATTTACTCAGCGCTATTAGCTATCTGACAACAAAGCCCACCTGTAGTTTCCTTGCAGATCAGCTGGGTAAAGATGTAATGTTCTACTCGTTTAGTTTATTTAACATCTCTTAAGTAGCTAAGATAAATATTATTAACTACATTTTAGAGGAACAAAGAACCCACTCGAAACAAACAAAGACAGCTAAAAATTCATATGTTTTGAAAAGTTTTCTTAAAATGTCAGTACCCTCAGGCTAAGGTATGCAATCTTGTTTGTGCCCTCTAGGAAGTTTTACTTACTAAGCTGAACAAATATTGTTAAATTAAAAATTACCTAATCTAAACGAGCCTGGAAGAGGCAAATCTCACGATAATTTGGAGTTTTAAAGTCAACCTTTAAAACAAGACAGCTTTTAACACTGAAATTGAAATACATTTTAGTGTTTGGACACGAATAAAAACGATTTTGAAGAGGTAGAACAGCCGACACTGAAGTCCACCTAAGTTGAAAAACTGTCGGATGATAGTCACCTTGAAATGTTCCCGAAACCGGTTGACAAAGATCACCTTTTTAGATATTTTAGTTCTATCTTGACTGAAGTTGCCTGAGATTTCTATTAAAGCATTGGTTTGGAAAAAAATGTAACATAACAGATGACTGTTCTTTTTTCTTATTTCTAATAAGAAATACAGATCTCACACAGGTTAAAGATTACTGTGTTTTTTCATTTGTCAATTTGGTTGCAAATATGATTTCGACTTGTAAATTTTAATTCAAACGCTGATCTATACAGCACCCTTTCTAATCTGTGTTTTAGCTTCTACAAAATGTACGAACGTCTAAAGCGTTTTGATAAAAATTCTTGATTCAACATATTTTTTTTTTTCAATTCCGAACCGTTGAATTGTAAGTAACTGGTGACGACGTGGTCAAATATAATGATACAAAACCAGTTTAGCAAAGGGTAGTCTACCCGTCCCCCTTACCCTGCCCGGTCAACGATTCGTGAACTTTACTGGAGGTCTAGCTTGTGAGGCCTTGAAATAACAGGTCACGGGAAAATTACCACGTTGAAGTCGGTCGGGAGCGGCGAATAATGCAATTTATGCTGAGAAACGTTCTAAGAACCGTTGTCTGTCCGTTATTTTTTTACAGGGTGTTGACGAAATTGTGGAAGAGTCACGCAATATTTATTCATCTTGTCTTACAACTATTAATTAATTATTTTTAAAGGGGAAAAGAGAGGTTTACAACGTTTTTTACAGGTAGCATTTGAAGTTGTAACAGATGAATCAAAACATATCTTGTAAAGGTAAAGTTTTTGAAGTTTTTACTCTCATTTGAGGCTTAACAGATAAATTTCGAGTTTAATTTCTTTTAATCAAGTAAAAATACATAAACTAAAAAATAACAACATAAACTATCACAAAAAAGTTTACCAAACAAATTTTTGTTCAGTATTTTTTGTGCAAAACCCAGCGCAGCTGTGACTTTGCAAGAAAACAACTCTCATAAGTTTAAATATTGCTAGTTTCCCTGACAGGAGAAAGTAAACATGAGAGCTTTTCAAATTAACAACATCAACAAGTTGTTTATTCTGGCCGGTTTCTTTGTTATCCTTTTTATCTTTGCTTTTAAAAGAATTTTATATCATTACAGTTAAGGCTTTTTATCGTGCAAATTTCTCCCATCCCACCCGCGATGACTTTGTTCTCGACCGCAGCCTAATTTCAGTTTTACTGACTTACAAAAGCAAAGCTGTCTAAATACCAATTTGGGACAACCTTTTGTTTTCTGCCAAGCCGCGAAATTAAGTAAGGACATCTCGATTATATATAAGACGCACTCTTTGTCTGAAAATTACAGTGTCAACTGCACACATCTTGAAGCCAAAATGAAGACTTTCGTAGCTCTTCTTCTCCTCAGCGCCTTTGTAGCTTATGTGTCCGCCAATGAGATGGCGTTTCACAATGCCTTGAAGAATTTCTTAGACGAGCGACATGACGAGAAAATGGTTCAAGTTCTGAGAGACAACGGCTTGCCAGAAGATACTCTGGTTGCCAGTGATCACCCAGAGCCACCAGAGTGGGTGGTAAGTCGATTATTAAAAGATTTTATCGTGGTTATTTTGTTTAATAAGCGGTTTCTGGAACGTTGACAAGCTTGAATGTGTTTGATTATTTCACGAAAAATTTGCTAAGTAATTGATTGTTCAAAGAAGTGAGTTCGGTAAAGACTCACAGCCGATCAGAGTCTACCTTTTGTCGCCTTGGCACAACTCAGATCTATTCCTTTCTTTTCTTCGTACTTTGCTAAATTCTACAATGTTACGACTTTAACCTTTAGGACAGAGCATTTTTAGTTTGTGAGAAGTCATTTGTTCGATTTCTTTTTTGTTTTTGTTTTTTTAACTCCATTAAAATAATATATATATTTTTGGGGCGTCTCAGTTCAGAGATATTCAGTTGTTGCTGGCGGATCCAGACCTTCAGATAGAGGGAGGGGGGAAGGGGGCGGGGGCGATCATCCTCACCCTAGAATAAAGGGAGAACCGCTCTCTCGCTCTCTCCCCGGGCCCTTCTCCTAGTTCCGCCACTGGCAGTGATGTTGCATTGGGGGATGTTTAATCGCTGGCGTGCGGAGGTTACTTCGTCCGTGCTAATTGTTTTTAGTGCAGAATGCACTATTGTGATGGTTTGTTGGGGCTGTCGTCCGCTAACCCGCTAGTGCGCTAACGTGTAAACTTTAATAGAATTATTCCTGTGGAGGGGGTTGGAGTGGGAGCACCTGACCATACCCCCCAAGTAAAACTTGAAGCACATCTACGTTACTTTTATATGAGGATCTCCAAGGTATATATTTGTTTCAGTAAAACCTTTGCTCTCCTTGTGGTACTACTCAACGTAATTTACACCAAACGCATGCGCAGATTAGTCTACGTTGTTTTCTGGAACTATCATGAACATCGCTTGTACTGCGTGTTTGCGGTAGGCTGCAGACTTCTTGGCGCCAAGTAAAAACCGCAAATTAATTAAATTAGATTTTGAGACTTTCACAGCGGTTTCGTAATTAGGTATGCAAAAACTTGCACCGGGATTTTCGGCGTGAACACCTGACAACCAGGAAACAAATATCCTAGCTGTACTGCGTTTTAAAAAACCTGTCGAAAATATGTTTTTTGATTAGATTTGTTTCTTTAGTTTTTGAGAATCGTCTTTCGTGCAGTCTAAACCGTAACTTTATTAAATTAAACAAATGTCATCGATGCCGCCGTAAAACAAACAAAAAACAAAAGTTTCATGTTATCGCATTTTCAAGGAAGACAAAAGTATTTTGTTACAAACGAACGAAAGTGTCGTGTTACGGTTGCAAAGATTAGCGTAAGGAACACCTGGGAAAGTAGCCTGTGAACAGTTTTTTCCTAAAGTAAAATAAAGCAAATAAACACGAACATATATAAAACATCATACTTTCAATTGTTCCATATTGCATTCTGCACTTACCAAATCATCGAGATTTTTTTATAGGGTAGTACACAGTTGTTTTGTAGCTGATTTTAAAATCAGTTTTTGTTGCTGTAACGTATAGTCTCATTTTGTCTGCTCAGCGCTATTTTAGTTCGCCATTGTTGCCATAGTTATGTTGACCTGTCTGATGATCATGCTCTTTCCTTCAGAAACCTTGCATCCAAAATGGCGCAGACTGCTGGAACGATGCTGGTCATGATGCCTGTAAAAAGCTGGACTGCATTGACAACTTTTTCAAGTGCCTCATCGAAAACCACCCCACTCCACTCCCTTCACTTTCTCCCTTACATGTAAGCATATTTCGACGTAACGTAACGTAACGAAACGTAACCGGGAATGTCATCAATATCGTAACAAACATCGACCACTGGAAAGTTTAAACTTTGTGAACTGTACAAGTTATATTTGACCAACACAGCAGTCAAACGTTAAAACTGACGTCACTTTCGATTTTCGGGTCTGGTTTTGCACCTCGAACTTTTATAAAAATTTGACTCGAAAGTGTGCAAGACGTTTGTAGGAAATTGTTATAGAAATAGCACGGTGAAAGAAAATTTCAAGCTAGGGAAACTCGGTGGAAAATCAAATTTCCAATCTAAAACACAAGTAATCCAAGGGTACAGTCAGCACAAGGAAAAATAAAATTAAAGCACCACGGAACAGACAAAAACAGCCTAAAAAGCCAAAAAACAAACCAAAAACAAAACCAAAAACCAACAACAAATGAAACAGACAAAAACAGGCACAAGAAACAGATTCAGTAAAATAAAAAGAAAATACTATTTATACTGAAAGGGTCAACCAGTGATCAAAGATGTCCTTTTAAAACATTGAAAGTTACTAGTTATTTCTGTGGTTGTTCCTCTTGCAGAAAGGTTGTGTCGCGCTACTTCATCTGTGCAGGAAACATAGCCCAAGCTGTGCTGGTGAATTGTGCTGCTTCGTTCGCATCCGTAGATGTTTTGAGCTGGAGAAAGGAGGTGACAGCGAGTGAGGTCTCGCCGAGGTGTTACAATGTTTCCATGGCAACAAATAGAAAGATATCGATCAAGATGACGTGCAATCAGGCTCATTTTTTTCTTCATATCATATTTATCGATGTACTTACGCAGGCATTAGTATTGTAATCAATAAAAAGTGAAAGAAAATGACTTTTTGTGAGATTTAAATTGTACCTCCAGTTGCAGGAATTTTTAGGGTGATACTTCAGTTTTGCATTGCGCATCCTTACTGCGCAGATTTTTAAGGGTGATAAGCGCGCGCACATAAACAAAATGGCGGCCTTTTCTATACGGCTTTTGCTCTTAAGCGGGTACGGTGACTTTTGTTTTTAATTACAAAATTTTGGTGTGTAAACTGTATTCTTTGAGTCAGACGATTGAAAAAGTTCATCGGAGGGAAAAAATACAGCTGAATGCGTGCACAAAACTTTTACTCGAGGACGAAATTATGACCTAAAGAAAAAGGAGGACCGTTTGGGTTCGATGTCTTTTGTTCCTTAAGCTCGGTACTTTCTTCCTATCAAGTTTTTGTCTAAGCAGTGAAGTTTTGTACGGGAAGGCTCCGCCCCGAGGTCCAACCCCTTATCCTATTATATACCATTTTGACCAAAAAGGTACCCTTTTTGTATACGTTTTACTGAAAAAAGTTACCCCCTGCATATACCAAAAAGACATGACATATGCTCTAAAGGGGAAGTCTTGTTGCCATTTTTATATAACGTCTAATAAATTTAAATGATACCGCCATAAGGTGCGTCTGTTCGAAATATTTTAATTGAAGGCTTTTTTAAATACTTTAATGAGGGATCCCTTTCTGGCGGAGCCTCCCCGTATAGGCTATTATCTCCCACCCCGCCAGCCGGGTTTCTAATCCGTCTCAATCTTCCTCAATCGTAACCTTTCTTGTTTATTTTTGGTTATAATTAGGTTTTCCTAATTGTTAACTCCCCGTGGGAGCTCGGGCCAGTGTACATGTGTAAGGCAGAGCACCCTAGCCGGTCTCGTTTGCTTCCCTCCCCTACGGGAAAAAAAGTGTTGTCGCCTTGACAACTATCGCCCAATCATAGCGTGAGGCTGCATGTGAAAGACAAGACTAAGTAAACTAAAATTATTAAAAATATCGGTTAAATAGGGTTTAACAGTCATTGACTGAGAAAACCAGGCAATTTTCCAAAAAGTCGAAAGATGGGGGTCGGCCAATTTGCTTCATACTAACACCATATATAGGTTATGTGGACTTATGAATAAATATACTAAACTTGGCACCTCAATTGTTTTTGTATAGGAGATACGAGGTCCACTATTTATCACCCCATCAGGGCCTAGATTTACCAGTAAATTTGACCCACCCAAATTTGAAAACCAGTATAAAATGCAAAATTAAACGAACGGGATTTGTATTTTCTGTGTGGCATAAACAGACATAGAACTACTTGTAAAAATCCAGAATTGTACGAAATAAGCACAGGTAAGTCAGGTTTTGAGCACCTCCTTTTTACATTTTCGAATGAGCCAGATTTTGCCCATTTTCGAGTTCCCGTAGAACACACAACTATAACTGCAGAAATCATTGGATGTCACAGATAAATGCTCTTACCTTCCTTCTATCATAAACAGCCATAATCTTTTTGGGCAATTGAAACAGCAAGATTTTAGAGCACTTCAATGTAGTCCATGTCGGCGATATCGTCTTCAACAACACAGGAAGCAACCAATGTGTTTTAAACCACTCCTCAAGTCCACTTTGAGTTTTTCCGAGGTTAAATGGATAAAATTGACTGAATTCCTTTCGAAATATATCTCAACTCGTCGAGTATTCATTAAACAGTGAAGAAAACGTAGAAAACACGAAAATAACAGAGCGACGCCATTTTGAATTTGACAACTCGCAAGGGAGAAATTAACGCCCGGGCGGAGTATGGGAATTGAATTGAATTGGTAGCCGAGCCTTCTCCTCACAATGTAACCTTGTTTACAGACAACAGCGAAATTTTCACAGAATATCCACTGAAACTTCTTGAGAGTATCAGATGTTTGTTTAGAAATGTCAAGCGATTCCAAAAATTATTTTGGTTTTCTAGTTTACGAAATATCCGAGCTTCGGTATACTATAAAATCGCTATGTTCTCGACACTTAGAAAAATTTTGGCTCAGCCCGGAAGTGAGTAATATTGAAACAGAAAACCTCACACAAATGAATGAATGGGTGAATATATATATTCACTTTAATAACCCAATAAGAATATTCGATGTTTGTTTAGAAATGCAAAGCGATTCTTTAAATTATTTTGGTTTCTAAGTGGACGAATTTTTCGAGCTTGTGCATACCATAAAATCGCTAACAATACACCGCTCATCTTTGTTTCGATGTGCTACACAAGCAAGACGGATCGAAATCCGCCAATCACAGCCCACTAGTATGACCTTCTGAACTTGTGGGCTCATTTCCGGCCGGTGTTGATTTCATGCAAATGAGCCCACAAGTTCAGAAGGTCATACTAGTGGGCTGTGATTGGCGGATTTCAATCCGTCTTGTTTGTGTAGCACATCGAAATAAAGATGAGCGGGTGTATTGTTAACGAGGGTAGGGCGGGTGATTGTTTCAAAAGGTGTATCACAGGGGGGGGGGGGGGGTTAGAGGGGCTAGCATTGGGCTGAATTAGCGTTTGCTATTTACAAAGGGGGTAGCTTGTTTATTTAGTGTTATACTATGACAGCAATTAAAAAATATATTTCAATAAATATCACTTAAAAAATTAAATTACGAACGAGTTTTGAATGCAGTATATTTTGTCATTTTGTTTTTGTTTTGTTTTTGTTTTCAGTCTATCCGTCTGCTCTGCAGATTCTCCAGTACATTCTGTACAAATTATATTTTTTTACAACTACTTCTTTTATATTGTTACAGCCAGTAAAATAAAAATATATATATTTTTTATTATATCAACGCGTCATATATACAGGCACCAGGTTTTGGCAAAATTATCTTCATGGCCGGCTTGAAGTATAATGTACGACGGAAAATGAGTTGTTCATTCTCGACTGAAAACATTGTATGCGGTCCAACACCATATGCTCCACATGAGCTTCATGTCATTCCTTTACAAGCATGTAGGAAGGATTTAACCGAGTATCTAACTAAATTGGGTGTCAGTGGAAGCCGTGGCGTTTTTACACAGATTACAGAGTATGAAGTTATTCTCAATCGCGCCAGATTACATTCCCTGTAATGCCAAGAAACAGTGTTTGAGCCAGCCAGCGAAAGAACACTATATAGGATCATCGAAGTGTGTGCCGCGTCAACGCAGAAGTCGCTACAGGGATTAGATTATTTCTCAACGGAAGGGGCGCAAGCATTCGAAATTCTCCCAAGTGTAGTTACCACACTTGAAGAAGATGGTGGGGGAAAAGACGAAGGTTATCTTGAAAGAAGCCAAGCGCTACCTCAAAACCGACTTTAAGGGCTACGTCGGACCCGATGAAAGATGTGCAGACCACTGCACTAGGTACAGCCTTAGCGACCCTCAAAATGACGTCTTCGCTCATCAATGTGATCACACTCATGATACATCTTGTATCTCATGTTGTCAACTGGATGACGTTTTATCCGATATTACGTACATGCTCAATTCTCAAAACCCGACTCATACCGACCAGGCCCATAACCAGGATTTTGCATTGGGGGGTGGGGGGGTACGTATGAGTGCCTCCGGCGCAACATTTTGAGCGACGCAGGCGCCATTCTCGTCCCCATAGCCCTTTCGTTTCTCTTAGCCGGCTGAGCCTTGGCACGAGGAAACGAAGGGCTCTGGGGACGCAGGATTTCCAGTCCTAGATTCTAGGACTTCCGGTCTTCATGTATGCAGTCATGACGTTTTAAAAGAATGTATGAGAGAGTCGTTACGTTTTCGACTTCCGTTTAGGGAATTCTTTGTTCCAAACAGCCAATCAAAAAAATCGAATTAATTCAAAAATCCTATGTCCCCAGAGCCCTCCGTTTTCTCGTGCCAAGCCGGCTAAGAGAAACGAAAGGGCTATGGGGACGAGAATGCGCAGGCGCGTTAACGTAGGGGGGTCTGGGGGTATCCTCCCTCAGGAAATTTTGAAAAAATAGGTTATCTGAGAAAGCATTTCGTGCGTTTGAAGACAGTTTGTTAGGATAAAAGGCAAGTAAAAGTGAAGGTAACAACGACAATAATTAATTCTGGTACATTTTTAAATTCAAATCATATTTTTCTAAACAGAACCTTGAAAACGTAATTTACAATTTATTTAGCTAACAATGACGGCAGTACACAGAAGAAAGACAGGAAAAAGATAGGTTTCTTCATTTCAGTGTCAAATGGTACTTACATATATCAGCCAGAGTCGGTTTGCTGATTTTTTCCCTTTTCTTATTTTAATATTTTTCTTCCAAGGTTCGTTGGGGGGGGGGGGGGTGGACGCACCCATCGCACCCCCCTCCCTACGGGCCTGCCAACCTCCAGCAAAGTCAAGTCAATGAAAGCGTTCTCATAACGATGGACTGGGCGATGAAATATTTACCCCAGCGGTATAGAGAACAAATGAGTGACTTTTACGGAAAACGAGGAAAGAGCTGGCGTGTTGCTTGTGTTATACTTAAGTCTGGTGAGAACGAATACAGCGTGGAAACAGTTGTGCACATATTTGACAACTGCACACAGGATTGGTTTTCCGTGGCATCCATTCTAGAGCGCTTTCTTGCTTCAGTCAAACAAGAGCACTCTGATGTAGAGACGGCTTATCTAAAATCTGACAATGCTAGATGTTACCATAACGCCTCGCTGATTCTTTCGCTGAAGTCCATTGGAGAGAAGACAGGCATTAGCATTCGAAGGTATGACTTCTCAGATCCACAGTCAGGGAAGGACGTATGTGATAGTAATATCGCCCCAATGAAAGGTCACATGCAAAGATGGGTAAACGAAAAGCACGATATTGTCACAGCAGCTGACATGAAAGAGGCTTTGGAATCGTACGGTGGTGTACGTGGGTGTAGGAACGCAGTTGCTGAAATGGATTTAGCAAAGGCGGCTGAAACGATGGAATGGAAAGGAATTAGCGCTCTGTTCAGTTTTGAGTTTCTTGTCTCCGGGATAAGGGCTTGGAAAGCTTATGCTGTGGGGGAAGGTCAGATGTTTCTATACGATTAATTGAGTCTATCCCTCGAAGGTCCGACAGATCTCTGTATCGTCATGCCGCTTACATCTCTTACTCCATTGTCAAAGCCAGGACTTCTGGTTAAAAAAGCAGTCTTCTAACAGTTTCCAAGACATTTTTGTGTGCGAAGAGGATATTGGGCGGCATATAAGGGTAACTGAGAGGGAGACTGTTTACGACTTGGCACGGAAAGAGTGGGCAGAAAAGGTCACAGGAATACAGTCGCCAGAAAAGCAGCGCACCTACGAGCAAGTACACACGTACACCACTCCAGGGTTCGGCTTTGAAAGCCCAACGAAAGGGTCAGAGAGCAACCGAAAGCGTTAAGACGTTTCTAGTGGAAAAGTTCAATAGAGAGGTCGAAACAGGTAATAAGTTCACTCCTAGGTATGTCTAGTTAGCAATTAGCAGTAATGAGTGATCTTTGCGGTGATCTTGAGTAGTTGAAGCGATTACTCCATTCCGGGCTTAAGGTGGCTCCATAGGGTTTTGAGATATTACGGCGCGCGCAAAAGTGATACCCATCAAGAGATCATTTTCGCGTTATTTTTTAAACTAGTTAAATAAAAGCTGCCGAAATATTAAAAACAAGGACTAAAATATGTTGTACATTAATCTTCTTTAAAATAACGGCCTTTGCTTTTAAGCTACATCCACCCAAAAAGTCCTATTTTTTGGTGTTTTCGTGGCTTTGATCTTAATTTTCTTTAATTTTCTTCGGTAAAAAGTTTTTAAAATCTCCCAATGGATTGAATCTGATGACAAGTATCTTTTAAAATCAAAAAAAGTAGGGGTTGTCAAGGTCGTTTTTTCGTTTTTGGTTATTTTGTGTTTTTTTGACCAAGCAAAAAAACTGGCTTACAAATTTTTTTTTAAAAAAAATCGGCAAAATGGGCAGTTTAAAAGGTATCACAGCTCCGCCAAATTTTAAGGATTTTCACCGAAGGAAACTCTAGTAAATCCATGCGTGATCTTTCGAATTTGTGTACGAGTTGATGTTTACAGTCTTTGCGTTCCCCGTTGTTGTCGTTTTTGTATGAATATTTGTTAACACAAAGGTTAGTTAGAGACATACCTTAATCCTTTATGTAGCAAAATCTCTGAAATTCTACTCGAAATATCTCACAATCGCGGAGACTATTCGCATAGTGTTGGTGATCCTTGCTTTCGATCGTACGAACTTTACAAAATAAAGCGATCAGAAGCACCGCGGTCGTTGTAAACACCTCTTTGTAGTGTTGTAAACTCTTTTATCTGCTCAACACAGGAAGACATTTCATTGGCAGGAAGCAAGTCTCGCGTTTTGTCGCCAAAAATTTCACGCTCGCATGAAGCCGCCATGTTTGTTTTGATTTGCCAGCATTTAAAGCTCGCGCCATTTTCGTACCCATTCTTCGCGCGGTCAAGAAACCCTATGGAGCCACCTTAAAAGAAGATATGAACCATGACTTTTAGAGTAGTTCAAATCGCCTCGCATATTTCTAGTAAAGGGGCAGTTTTCATTAACCATGAAATAACCGAAGCTGTTATCCATATTATTTTGATTTTATTACCCGCAAAATTATGTTGTTATACCTTGCCTACTAATTTAAAAATTTATCTCTAATGCCTAAAATAATTTGGTGAGTTATTCCTTATTCCTAAACCCCCTAATTATTCTGGTTTTCCTTTCTTTTCAACACTATTTTAAAGTTTATATTCAAGTGAAAGAAAGGTCAATTGCTCTTTCACTTTTTGTCAGCTGCTCACAGTGAATGGGAAAAAAGAAACACACAAATTAACTAAAGGCCGACGACACTTTTTTTTTCAATACTACAATACTACATCTTCTTTTTATCACACTGTAAATGACTGTAGTGCGAGGCAAAACAGTTAACTGTACTGAGTTTGAACTATGTCATTATGATATGTTTTATTTGATATAGGGAACAAAGAAAATCCAACAAAGGTGGCAAAAGAAATGAGAATCGCAAGGGACGGTGATGCTAAACTTATCTTTGCTCCAGAAGAATGGCGAACTGCCAAACAAATAAGCAGTTCTTTCTCAAGACTGGCAGCAGCGCAGCGTCAGAAAAAAGCACCCACGTGCACCGCGCTAATTGAAGAAGCTGAAAATATCGATGAGAGTTATCTTGAAGCCTGGGAGGCAGAGAAACATCTGCAGGAATTGCAGACAGCAGTGTATGAAGAGGTCGACCTGCGACATCCAATCGAATATAAAGGCCAGGATAAACGTGGCATGTTAAAGTCAAAGTTTAACATTGCACAGCTAAAATAACTTTGCGACCTCTATGGAATAAAGATTGATGGGTCCATTGCTCGAAAGGACTCCTATTTGAGACCAATCGAACATCTCGTAAAAACCTGCAGTTGTTCCAAAGATTGACTTCTCAAAAGTTACAGATCAGAAAAATAAAATGGACGGTCGAAGACCACGTTCTTCGAGTGCATGCGTTTAAAATCAACAACATGAAAAAATGAAACTGGAGCAGAACGGCAGTTTTTTTTTATCGTGTGCATAAGAGATAAAGCAGTCAAAACAATTTTATTAAAAGTAGTGATTTAGTAGTAGTACTTTTCTTCCATTACTTTATTTTTATGCGATTTACTCATAAACAGATTAGCTGACGGTGGAACAGCAATTAAACAATTAAAAAAAAAAATAAACGAATTTTATTTATACTGAACGGACTGTCCCAACCTTATGGGATATATATATATATATATATACCATATCAATTGCTTGATTAAGCGCACGTTTTGACTGTAATTTTATTTAAGCTTCAGCCAGTCAAAGTCAAAGTCTAATTGTAAAATTTTGCGTAAAAACATAGCATAACTGACGCTTGCCCAAACTTCATGCATGACCATTTTCTCTGACTGCATTCAACGGGAAGATCGGTCAAGGTTGTCGCTTATTTAAATACCTTATTCTTACTAATTTTCGCGAGTACTAATTTTCGCGATTTTAAAATAATCGCCAAATTTAGTACGCGCGAAAAAACATTGCGCGAAATTTAAACACGCGAAAATTAATACCATATTTTATATCAAAACAATAAAAGTTTTAAACGTTTGGAACTGCTACTATCTACCTTTAAAAATATCTTTCCGTCTTGTTTTTGACTAGCAACCTTCCTCTGATTACTGTTTCGAGCTTGTAAATTAGTTCAAAACCTCTTTGGTACAGTCACTGAATTCGAAGTTTCCGTTTGCAAGCTTCTTGTAGATACAGTAAGCACGACCTGTGTATATTTTAGGTGGTTCCTGATTCTTTGACGGCATGACTGATTCATAAAACACTGAGAAAGTCGCGAAATTTAATACACTTTTCCTCTAACTCTACTTGCAATCGCGAAAATAAATACTCGCGAAATTCAGCTCTCGGGTAGGAGCAATTAACTGCACGAAAAACAATCTTATAGGGAGGAATTACGGTAATAAGCTTTGTTTGTTCTTCAGTTTTTTACGGCCGGTGTTATTGTGTATGCAACTGTTGTTATTGCAAGCATTATCGTAAGGTGGTAAAACGTAAAATAATAAAAAATTGCATTTTTCTATTGTATTGTATTGCGAAACGCTTGTTGGAGGTATTTACAATAAAAATGTCACCCACCCTACCCTCCTTGGGAAAAGCTGGATTCCAGGCCCTTGCGAGTTGTCAAATTCAAAATGGCGTCGCTCTGTTATTTTCGTGTTTTCTACGTTTTCTTCACTGTTTAATGAATACTCGACGAGTTGAGATATATTTCGAAAGGAATTCAGTCAATTTTATCCATTTAACCTCGGAAAAACTCAAAGTGGACTTGAGGAGTGGTTTAAAACACATTGGTTGCTTCCTGTGTTGTTGAAGACGATATCGCCGACATGGACTACATTGAAGTGCTCTAAAATCTTGCTGTTTCAATTGCCCAAAAATATTATGGCTGTTTATGATAGAGGCAAGGTAAGAGCATTTAACTGTGACATCTAATGATTTCTGCAGTTATAGTTGTGTGTTCTAAGGGAACTCGAAAATGGGCAAAATCTGGCTCATTCGAAAATATAAAAAGGAGGTGTTCAAAACCTGGACAGTGTAGACTTACCTGTGCTTATTTCGTACATTTCTGGATTTTAACAAATAGTTCTATGTCTGTTTATACCACACAGAAAATACAAATCCCGTTCGTTTAATTTTGCATTTTATACTGGTTTTCAAATTTGGGTCAAATTTACTGGTAAATCTAGGCCCTGATGGGTTGATAAATAGTGGACCTCGTATCTCCTATACAAAAAACGATTGAGGAGCCAAGTTTAGTACATTTATTTATAAGTCCACCTAAGCTATCTATGGTGTTAGTATGAAGCAAATTGGCCGACCCCCATCTTTGACTCCCTGCCCGGATTTCTCAGTCAGTGACACTTAAATGCTTTAGAACAGTCGAGAAACATCATGAACTTTACTAGCTGTTCTTTATATTTTCTTTCGATATGAATTTTGCTATAACGTTTCATGCAAATCGTTTTAATTTTGACGCCGCCATTTTGACCGACTTCTCAAAGCGTGAGCCTGGTTGCCCTGCGGCAAAACAAGTACTCAAGATATGTTCCAATTCAATGAACGCATACAATTTTAATATCGAGTACTGGTCGTCGTGGGTTGGTTGGGGGGGGGATGCTTTCAAATTTTGTCATGCCGTTGGGGGGGGGGGCTCTGAAAATTTGATGAAAACATGAAGGGGGGGTTGAGTTTTTTTCAG
This sequence comes from Oculina patagonica, assembly GCF_052425735.1. Lineage (NCBI taxonomy): Eukaryota > Metazoa > Cnidaria > Anthozoa > Scleractinia > Oculinidae > Oculina > Oculina patagonica. Next base: position 31,962,020 of record NC_135762.1, read on the forward strand.
GTAAATGACGCTACATCTTAATATCCCCCCCCCCCCCCGCTTTCCATATGAAATGAGCTTTCCGTTAATCACGCGTTCATTCAAAACAAGGTCAAAGCCCAAACAACGTACATGTTTCTCAATGTTTTAAAAGTTTTTAGCCAAAAAATCTGGCTAAACAGTCCAAGAATTGTCTAAAAAAATGTGTCTGGATTTTACCTCTTCCAGAGATGTTCTTCTGCTTCTAATGCTTTGCTTGGGCGCTCTCGACTCGACGGCCAGCAAAGTGAAGCTGTCTCGCTTTTCATTTCAACACTTCCTTGGACAAAACAATTCTCTGACGTATACAATAGAAAGCCTATAAATTCTGTTCTCTAAGTACAGTGTCTTTCAAGCAATGTAGTCATTATTTTGAGGCTATCTGGTCCATAATTTTCTTCAATGTGTTTGTTTTTTAATTCGGCGAATTCGGCGTAAATAAATTCGCTCAAGCAAAGCGTGAAGCTTAGTCGGCTCGTAGTTTCGATTTCGTCTGCAATTTCCTTCTTAAGAAACCGGTTATTCCAAAACGAGAACCAAACACCAGTGGTTTTCAGTGCTATGGTGTTAAGAGCTGTCTTTTGATCCTCTACTGTGCTTAAAACGCCAGCCATTTTTTTTTACTCGCATCTCGAAGCAGATCCAAATTTCGCGCCATTCAGATCGCGTGAAAGCATTTGATTATACGGCCTTTTGTAGATGCCTTTGTTTATTAACTACTCAGAATGCTCTGTTTGGTTCTCTTTTTTGCTCGAATTTCCTTTCTTCTGCACTATATTAACTCATTTCTGCACCGAATTTACTAAAAAAAAAACACCCAAAGAATTGCAATATTTGAGCTCCCCGGCTGTTCTCATTAACGCGTATCTGCTACCATATTTGTGGTCAATGGTATGTGAGCTCACTAATAAAAACTCAGGAATTGCAATATACCGTTGCTAGGTTTTAATAATACGATATGTTACCTTGCTTTAATCCTCCCTTCCAAACCCCCATCCCCTCCCCGGCGGGGTACGTTTCTCTCATATGTAAGAAAAATAAACGCAAAGCACAGGTTTATAACAATCAGGCTCTTTAATGTTACATTGTTTGCTCATGACAACTTGATATCGATATAAAACTACTGCTTAAATGCAGGCTTTATTCCGTTTCAATTTCGGCTTCAGGGATAAGTAAGTTATTCCGCGTCTTTGGCATCTCCAAGTCGCTTGGCACATTCTCCAAATCTCACGAAACAGCACAGCTTCTCTTCACATGTCTCGCTAGCCAACAAGCAACAAGGGATGATCGGGAGGCATTTTTTCTAAAACGAGGCACAAGAAATAAAAATGAATGAATTAGAACATTCACGTGGCTTTACATCTTGTTTATTAATATTTTCATCAAAGAAGAAAAACTGGTTACAAAAATCGTCGGCAATGTTGGTGTCCCGCTATTGTGCAGCAATAAGGGGATGAGTGAAAAAAAATTAGTCGGTCTGTCGGTCGGTCGGTCGGTCGGTCGGTCGGTCGGTTGGTTGGTCGGTCGGTCGGTCGACAAGTCGGTCAGTAAGTCAGTCAGTGGGTAGGTCAGTAAGATAATAAAACGAAAACAGCTATTTGACTTTACAAGGAATGAAGCAAACTATTTGTAAAGGTGACACCAGCTGCTAAGAATAATACACAGTGTACAACAGCACTCACCATGTTATCGGGTAGATGATGTAGACGGACACCAGCACACTTAAGGCACTCGCCAGTTCCCTTGATGCACTTCAAATGTCCACAAGCATCCTCTCCTGCATTCTTGTGGCAGAAAACCGCCCCACCTATGCAAAATTTCTGTTGAGAAATTCATAAAATAAATATTTACAATTTCGTTTCTTCACAATTTTTTTTTCAAAGTACAGATTCGACCCCAGCTTTTGGTTTCAGTTAAGCTTGTACATTTTAAAGCCCCTGCAATCGCTATCATATGATACAAAAGTTACTTTTCCGCTTTGGCGAAAAAGGAGCAAAAAAAATAGTGAATTACGAAATATGTAGGGTGGTAGCAAGAAAATTTAAATTCTTGCAAATCAAAAGGATTCCAGCTAACAAATTGATGTTTCCGTTAATTATCAGGTTACCAGTCTGTTTTTTCAAAGTAAAAAAGTCTAATTTAGTTAATGTTCTACTTTTTCCAGAAAAGTTCCTTCGAGGTTACTTTCCTTGCAAGGGAAACGCTCAAAAGTAGTTTTTTCAAAGCTAAATTTCAGGAAAATATGTGAGAACCGATTTCGATTTTCGGTATCATTTTCCCTTGCTCATTTATCCGAGTACTTACGACTTGTGGTGGAATTTCAATAGGAAAACCGCTTGGGCGAAAACTTGGTCGGAAGCTTGGTCGGAAGCTTGGTCGGCCACTTGGGAAGTCGCTTAATTTGACAATACCGCGAACCTTCCTCGCCATTTCTTGATCTTCCATCTCGAGATAATGCAAGATGGCTTGGGGATGATATTCCATCTCCGCTCGGGCATACACGGCCACTGCCGCGAGAAACAGCAAAGCTATCATTGCTTTCATGTTGACGCGTCTAATCTGTGCTCTGGAAAACACGATGTGAAAAGGGATATGCGTTTCTGTTTATATAGAACATGGGTTGCGCTGAGGTGCGTGTTGCGCACCTCTACCGGACAATAGCGCTCTAGATGTGTTTAAACAGCTTTCAAAGCACTTCACCCCACTTTGTGCCTGTTTATTTAGCAACCGAAAATAACTTAGACTCTTTTTTTTTATTTAAAAACATTAAGTCAACATGTTATCACCACCAAACTTAATCTTTTGTCCTCGCCCGTTTTCCTAACAAAGCTTTGTAAGAATATTGTTTTGTAGCTAGTGTAATTAACGTTTCCAGACAAATTAAAAATAACGTTTTTTATGAAGCCACATGCACCTAGGAAAGAAAAATAAAAAATTTTCTTACCCAGTTTTACAAAAAAGATGACTAAATTGATCCTCATTAAAGACTCGCATTTGTCGCATTTGGCGTCGATGAATTTACCTTTTAGATAGACTTTAACTTATTCAGTTAGCGTAGAGGCTTTATCTTGTTGTTGGAAAACCGTCTGTGTTGAGATGGAACGGAGTTTTATTGCGCCGTGGGTTAGTAGTACATGTAGTAGGCCTAGGGTTGCAGCCGGCTTGCTCTGGCTGTATACTAGGGCCAATTCTTGAGTGGCAGGACTGGTTGCAGTTACTGCAAGTGGAGACTGCGTCAGTCTCTGTCAGAACTGTAGGGGATTTATCTACTGGATTATAAATTTCAAAAACCAGGAAACTACCTTATTGTTACTTATATTCGCGGGAACTTAAGTTCACGAAAATCAAAGAGGCTAATTTCGCGAGACTTACGCGGTTTGGCAGAAGAATCGTGTTGCAAGGAACTAAATTTCGCGCACAGTTTCCAAACGCTGAACTTAACCGCATTAACAGACAGGGTAGTTTAAAAAAAAAAAACAACGCTATATATTTTAATTTTATACAGAGATATTTACAATCATATTAAATAACGCTATAAAAGACAGAATTGATAACAGGTTGGCATGTTCGTTTGCGACAAAGCGCAACAAAATACTTCCATATGTCTTCAAGGACTCCGTGGGGAAATATTTGGGGAAAGATCTAGCAAGCATGAACACAGTATATTTCGCGTCGTTAATTTTCGCGAGAAAATCGCGAAAATGAACTCCCGCGAAAATAAATAACAATACGGTATATTACATTAAAAACGTTGGCATCAAACACTGAAGCAAGCTCGTAAAACGTTTTAGTAAGGGTGTGTTTCATTAAGTTTGCTCTTTTGAAGCCTTCGCGTAGATACTCTTGTACACGAAAGTGTACAGACTGGAGAGCAAAAAGTGTTCTTTAAAAAAAATTAACCACAAAAAGAGTTCAATTATCCTTCGTTTGGAGTATCTTGAATCCTGCATCGGTTCATCAGTTTTACCAGACATTGTCCATCACTTTGACGAAGGGCTAACGCACGATGCGTCTGCAGCTTTCCAAATTTGCTGCAGCGGTTAATCTACTTTTATTTTCTTCAAGGTGATAATCATTCACCATGGGCCACACTTTTAACTGTTTTCGGCATACGCTGGTCGTTAAACGCCTGTCATAATTTAAAATACTGTTTATTTGAAAGCGGGAAATATCTGGTATTTTTTTTAAAGGAATTCGTCTAGGAGGGCGCGTCTTAAAAGAGTTACTAGTTTTTTCCCTAGTTAAAACAACGAGTCGTTCGGAATCCATTGTAAACTTCCTCAAACTTAACCATCTTTGTTTATTTTCGGTTATTCACAAAAAAGCCTATAATTACGTAATATAGTCTGACGGTGGATAAAGAGGATGAACAGAAACTACCAAATCTAAACAGCTTTGATCTTGACTACAACTGAGTTAAGCGTAACAGGCACCAGATGAGTGGTGGGGGGAGGGGGGAGGGAGGTTCTCTTCGTGTCATGTAAGTTCCTAAGTATGTGCAGCTCAAAATTTTACTGATGATAAATAAATTATTTTCGCTTACGTCCCCTTTTTGAAATATCTTATTCAAGGGAAAAGCAAAAGTACATGGTACTTCCTAATAATCAGAGAAAGATATTTTTATTATTTTCACCTATTTTTAGATGCTCAGAAATTGGAGTAGATGTGCAATCCAAAGATATAAAATTTCGGGCCAACTTCCACTCAGTTAAACTGAGCTGGTATTTACCCGGGAATATGCGCGGTGCACGTCTAGTGTATTCTGTCTGTCGACATTCAAACAAGTATTTACTTTACATTTCTTTGTTAAATAGGCGTAATTTAAACTTGCTGAGAACAAAGGAGAAGGACAAGTTACAATTAGCTAATGTATTGATTTATACTGGAGACGGATCATCCGTCTGAGAAGAACTTGGGCAGACAACGCTAGTTCGTCTGATAATTCGTCTGTGCATAAATTTATACGGGCAAACAGCGGGATCATTTGTCCAGACGAATTATACAACAAGTATTTACTTTAATTTATATTTCTTTGTTAAGTACTCGCAATTATTTAAGCTTGCTGATAGCCACCCCTCACTTTATGTCTTGCAACTGGTTAAAAACTCAATTTTCTACTCGTTGGCGGAGTTTAGTTATATTAAGGGAAACAAAACACCAAGTTACATGTAAACAGGGTAGCAAAGAATCCCTTTTAAAATGAACAACGGCTCGGATTTGCCCCCCGGTAAAACATCAAAGCTGTCCAAATTTTTAATTTTGCCTTTGAGTAAATATTGTATCCTGTTAGAAATGTTTCTTTTTACTAATTTTCAGATTTATGTTAAATTAAGCTGAAGTATAAGGTTGCAATTATTACTGAGGGCCAGCTTCGAAGAAAGAATAACATTAATATATCTGAGGAAATAGCTGAGCTAGTCGCACGCCAAGCGAGAGGCATGCACCAAGAGTTTGCACTGCAAGGCAACTTCAACGTAACTGCTTCTCTACTCTGCTTTGCTTTGCTTTGCTTTGTTTTGTTTTTTTGTTTTGTTTTTTTAAGTAACAATGATCAAGCTTTTATGCTAACTGAAGGAACCCTAGAGACTCTAGCCAAGAGAAAATTAGGTGGCTCAAAAACAAAGTTTCTAGGACAAACAAAAGAGGCGTCCAAGAATGAAGTGCAGCATATATGTAAGCTAACCTTGGCTTGCCAAAGCGACCTTGATCATAAAACATTATACTGCTAAATATTTGCCTTTTCAACAAACATTTTCCAGCAACACGTGCAGTTACAGGGCGATAATTACGTCTTGCTAGCGAAATCTTTTTTTTTGTCAACTTAAACAAACCAGTATTTACACTAAAATGCTTTGGGTTAGCCGCCATGTGCAAGCACTTTTAGCTAGGCTAGCTCAGACAGAAAAGGCTAGCGGGCGACTCGAGCTCCTTTAC
>NC_135762.1:31968471-32040971 GCF_052425735.1 Oculina patagonica
GAAAGCTCCGTCCAGGGGAAAACTTTGCATAAACGCATTGAAGACGGCCTGAGACAAAAGGCCAAGAGTCCTGCTTAAGAAGGTGGGAACAATAACTGTGCCCATCTATTTTCCCCTATGCTGACTGAACCCGTTTGGTATTACGATAACCGATTTGTTTTGGCCTGCATGTTTTGAGGGAAACAAAACATACTTTCCGTCTCAACCCGAGAAAGAAGAGGTGATCATCCAGTACTACTGGATCTCTTGGATTTCGAAGGGAAATGTCAGGACTTTTGGCCTTAATAAAACGTATCCAAGCTTTAACTTTTTTTTCTGGACACTTCGTGCATTGTTCTCCGAAGGCGTCCGTTTTGGCGAAAGAGAAAAGATAACAATTAAACAAAAACATAAACAAAACTAAAATCAAAAATAAAATGAAATGGCATGGCGCTTCGTTGGATCATGCAACTCATATTTTCCCTTCAGGCTAAGGCAGACAAATAACCAACCTCAATGTGAACAATCGGCATGCTTTATTTGTGATCTTCATTTGTACCAATCGACAATGTTACATGTCTTCTTGCAAAAGTGTTCCACTTTTTCTTAACGGTATTTTACAATTCTGTTTCTTTTTTACAGAGGAGCCTGTTATTCTGCACTCCAATAACACTTCTGGATTCATCAAAAGTTCTAACAACCCAGCCGTTTGTGGCACCGACAGACAGTGTACCTGGGTAATTTTCGCTCCTGAAGGGCACAACGTGCGGCTGACACTGGAATCATTTGTCTTTCCGTCTTGTGTGGGATCGTTCCTAGAGATCAGAGACGGTCCTACACATTCAAGTCAACTGATTGGAACTTTCTGTAGCGATGAGAAACCTCCACCTGACCTCTGTTCCGTTAGGGAACAGCTTATGGATAACATACAAGTACAACTCCACAAGAGACTTGCAAATAAACCGATTTGAGCTGATGTACAGAGCTATACAATGCACCAACCAGATGCAAAGACAGGTCTTCACTGAGCCTGTTAACTCTGGTAAGACATCGCAACGAATGGCTTGTTGATTATTTAAAAACCACCAATACCAGCAGCTGATTAGGTTGACTAAGGACATAGTACAACGTATGTTACAAACTCATAATAAAATGTAAAATGTAAATTTACTATATTTGTTTATACAAAATTTAGAATGGCAGTATATGTTGAGTTCAGTTAATGACACGACTATACATCATTTTCCTCCCTCCCTTCCTTCCTCCCTCCTTCCCTCCCTCCCTCCCTCACTCCCTGCCTGCCTCCCTCCCTGCCTGCCTCCCTGCCTGCCTCCCTGCCTCCCTGCCTGCCTCCCTCCCTCTCTCCCTCCCAACATCTCTCCCTGCCTCCCTCCCTCCATCCCGCCCTCCTTCCCTCCCTAACTCCCTCCCCCCCTTCGTTTGTTCGTTCCTTCTTTCCTTTCTTCCTTCCTTCCTTCCTCCCTTTGTTCGGTCGGTCGTTCGTTCGTTCGTTTGTTTGTTTGTTTGTTCATTCATTCATATTCATTTGGTAATTTTGCTTTATAGATCACTTGAGAAGTATGGCTGTTGGAATCGCCTGTACAAGTTTCTTTCTTTTTGTAATATTAGTCACGTGCTTTTTGAAGATAGCCCACCATCACCGCTTTGCAGGATTAGAGCGAACGACGTCACAGATTGAGCTAAATCTGATCGAGTCCTCATTTGCGGAGACTACTTTGTGTAATGACATGGACGCATCTCTCATTGACTAACCAGGAAAACTAGTTTATAGGCGACGACCACACAAAGATCACAAGTTGCTGATGAAACTGATAGTAACGTTGTATAAATGGTATTTGATTTATTAAGCAGGTTTAAAGCAGCCGGTAAGCGGCACTTGTGCTGTAGCCTGGGCCCTAGCATGGTCTGCGTAGGGCCAAGCCCTGATGTTGTTTACCACGAGTTGAATTAGCTCGACGTGCGCTGTATCCTTCTGCCCCGATGATGTGCTAGGGCTCGGCTTAACAGCTTATATCCCTAGTAACTTATTGCTCAGGCGCGGTACCTGTCACTCAAAGAGTTCATATAAAATGAAAGGTATCAGAAATTAGCATTTTACATCAAATAATAAATTACACTTCTTGTATTGTGTAAACTGTCAAGTTGTCGATTTGCAGTATGTCTTCACTTATTGACTTGCATGAGTTATAAATATAATAATTAACGTGCTTTTGTTTCATTGCTTGTTCGTGGAAAAAACCCTTCCCTTTATTAGCATGGATTGGTTTTTAATTTTGCTACTTCCTCAATTACGGCTTAGCATATTTATTTAATCTTTTTTTTTTGCCTGCCGTCAGGCACACTTGTGTACGGCTTTGTTATCATCTTTAGTTGTTTTAATACATTTTAAACTTTTGAGTTAATGTAATTGAAGCAAATGCAACGAAATCCTGTAAAAAAAAAAAGTTTCCAGACTTGCAATGGTAACTTATCCGGTCATGACCTTTAGATAGCTGCAAAGTTCTACACCCTTAAACTTTGAAGGTTCTGGCCACTCTCATTTTTTTCAAGCTTTCTTTGCAGCTACGTAACGAGGAAACTTTGTTTTATTGTAGGTTATTTTTTATTGACTTTCACACAGCGATTTATTACGTGTCATAAACCAACAGATTTATATTTCGCCACTTTTGCAACTTTCGCCGCCGTCATTTCCTTGTTTGCGATCATTGGTTAGCTTGTAATTTTTTTTTCGCGATTTTCCACGTATATAGCTCCTTTTTTCCTTCACCCTCTCGTCGTAGATCGCTTTAAAGATAAGCTCTGTTAAAATTACTTGGTAGCAAAAATTTGTTCAATTTGTCAATTTTGCGCTTTGAATGTAGTTCGTGTAAGCTGGTCTTAATTAAATTTTGAATCATCTCATTGAACTGTAAATTTCAGTGTTTACTAAGTCACCATGACTTTTGTTTAAACTTCGTTGGTAAGTCTTGATGTCATTATGTGCTCTCCTACGTACCCGCGCTTCTAAGTATCAAAGCAAAACTGAGTATAATTAAAAAACATTGCCTAAAATACCACTTTATATAATCAATAAAATACACCTGGGAAAAGATTGTTAAACAAGATCTTTTATAAGGGAAAAACCTTTCCGGAACAGTCAAAAATACCATTTTATTTTACATGAAATAGACAAAAAAGATAATTCAGAAGGCAGAAACAAAATAATTATTTTTAAAAATAAACATCTACTGACAAACCGTAAGGGCAGACAGCCTAAGAAAACGTCATATTCGAGAAAGCTGTATCTTACAAAGGAAAGATGGATACAAAACACGCAAAGCGACATAAGAAACACGAGCTACACTGTATTTCTTGATAAAGATAAACTAACGCGCAAGTGGTCCACACGACTTTTTCACGCATTTTGTTTTATCTGATTTGTGTGCTTTGAAAATCAATAAGATTTCAAATTGTGACAGCCACAAGCACAATTGGCGCTCTTATAGTTTCGCGATGTCCTGAGGAGATCAAGTTGCTATGGCAATCAAACTCAAATGGAAATGCGTCTAGAATCTAATTGGTTCAAAATCGCTTTGGTAATTGACATTCACATAACAAGAAGGACTGTCAAAAAGGGTACACTGAACACGTTAAGAACAAATAAAAATTGAAAGCGGCGATATAGACTTCTGATTTACTAAATCGAAAATGCTAACGCTAAACGTTCTGCTCTCTCTCGGTGAAAAGGGACCTCAAAACTGACCGCGTAGTAAAAGTAAGTCAGAATGGTTGGAAGAACTAATAGGATTTACTTTGCATTGCTTATTTTTGTCATTTTCACCACGTTAGTCATCATGACCGTTTTGCTTAAGGACGACAAGTATCTGCATCGTACCATCTCACTTGACAAACAGCTTTTACAGAAAGATCTTTTCGCTACCAACACAGATTTGCTTAGCCAGACTGCGCATGATTCATTCTCAATAGCTGAAGAAGAATTCCTTCCACACCGAACGCATTTGATATCTCGTACTCGTTGCACGCAAAAGTTATTTCTTTTAATCGTGGTGTTTACGGCTCCTCCCAACGCTGATAGAAGGAACATCATTAGAAAAACATGGGCAAGTGATCCTTCTATGAAAATTAAATGGAAAACGATGTTTCTCCTCGGTCAAGCCAGAAACAGCATGCAGCAGGTATATTTGGAAGCTGAGGGCCGGATGTACAATGACTTTATACGAGGAACACACAGAGACAACTATCGCAATCTGACATTAAAGACAGAAATGGGTCTGGAATGGGCGGCAAAGTACTGCGACTTTCAGTTCCTTCTCAAAGCGGATGATGATGTATTTGTAAACCCTTACAGACTGATAGACTATCTATCAAACACTGACACGCCTAAAGCTGAGCTTTATCTCGGATATGTGATGCGCAACGAGCGACCACATCGTGAAGGTAAATACGGAGTACCCGTGGAAGACTACAACAAAACTAGATATCCCGACTTCTGCAGCGGACCAGCTTACGTGCTATCTTCAGACCTTGTTCATAAGCTGGTGGAAATTTTTGACGTCAAGAAGCCTTTGAAACTCGAAGACGTGTACATAGGCACATTGATAGAAAGGTTAGGGGTGAAACCTATTCGACACCGTGGATTTTATTCCCTGCAATTTGGGTCATGCAAAAATTACACCGACACTGTGGTTTACCATAAAGCGTCGATACATTGCATAGAAGAGCTGTTTAATGTAGCTATGAAAGAAAGGGTAGAGCACGAATTTGACAAACTTAGGAATATGACAACTGAACAACCATTAGTACTGCGACATAATGTCGCCAAACACGTTAAACAAGTATGAGCATTTGATTTTTATGTCGCAGACAAGAAGGAATCTCGACTGGAAGGTTACATAGCATGTATTATAAAAAAAAACTAGCAATGGTATATTGCAACGGCCTGAGTTTTGATTGGTTAACAGGGAATGGTATATGAGCTCACATACCATTTACCACAAATATGGTAGCCGATACGCGTCAACGAAAACAGCTGGGGAGCTCAAATATTGTAATTCTTTGGGCGTTTTTAATAAAACAATTATTCTACTCGTTATAGCCAACTCGGTGCTACGCGCCTCGTTGCCTATCTACCATCTCATATCCAACGCGCGCTCGTGGAATAATTGTTAATTATTGACACAGAAAATGGCAATTTCCCTCTGACTTTTTTTGCTGGAGGTGATTATTCGAGGGTATGGATAATTCTCGAGAAACAAGGTGTCTCAAGATGGTGTCAATTGTGTATTTTGCTTTCTTAGAATCGGAAAGAATATAATGGCAGATTGCATAGTATTCTATTGTAGTCATAGTATAGCAAGGTGCATTAGAGAAATATAAACTCACGTTTGAAGTTTATGATTATAGCAATGAAGGTCTCTAAATTGAACATGCATGTATACCAATCATTTACATTCAACTTCAAACACAAATCGAAGAAAATACATATCTGTAGATTCTACAGAAACATGCTTCATTTCCTCCGGCGAATGTTTTCAAATAAATCATCCATTTAAAAAGTGCATGCGGGTGAAAAGGAGTAACTGATCGGAAACGGGCACCAATTTGCCTTTACCAATATATCTCGGCAGTTCATTTTTAATCTGCACTGATGATTTGTGGGGGTCAGTCTTGTGGTATGCAATAAATTGAAGAATAAAAGTCAAAATCTTTGGATGATATCTATTCTTCACATATTTCCACCAAATTCTAACACTGCATAATAATGTTTGATTATGTAATTATGCGGCATGCCACTGGTAAAAAAATCCGTCCCGTTGTTAGTGTCGTATCTATGATTTTGCCTTGCTGTTGTACGTTTGGTACAATTCAAATATCAATTGAATCATACATGTGCACTGAGGGTGTAAGATATAGAACGAAAAATGTGCTCGCAGTTGTATAGTAGTTATGAAGTTGCAAAGAAAGCCGAAAAAAAGCAATGGATTTACAAATTAGCGAGTTCAAAAGCTCTTTGGAAGCTCTTCCTTCGGCTTTCATTTTTAAAAAGAACGGCGTAAAAGCCTCTGCCCATCTTCTTCAGTAAACATCGCGAAATGGTCACGAACTTATGCGCCCGCAGTTAAATTCTCTCCGGTTGAAGCTCATTGCCTTAGCATCACGACAGCATTACGGCTGATATGTGACATGTAAACAAGGGTAAACTCGGCCAAGTGTGCCGCATACGGCCAGATGGGCTCCTTTGCCTTGAGGTTATGCTTGGGAAGATTCTGGTTATCATCTTCAGTAAACATCGCGAAATGGTCACGAACTTATGCGCCCGCGGTTAAATTCTCTGCGGTTGAACTCATTGTTATAGCATCACGACAGCATTACGGCTGATATGTGACATGTAAACAAGGGTAAACTCGGCCAAGTGTGCCGCATACGGCCAGATGGGCTCCTTTGCCTTGAGGTTATGCTTGGGAAGATTCTGGTTATCATAGTGGTTACGTTAAGTCTTGCTGAAGTTTTTTTCTGTTTAGATCAGTATCTTTTAATTACTCTGTAAAAGTTTTTCATTTTTTTAGCCTGCTTGCGATAACCCTTTTAGCGTCTTCGCACAATAAAAAAAGTAAACAACTGGAGCTAACTTATTTTTATTTTAAAATAAAGCTGCGAGAGTTTCTCATATCCCTTCGTTGTACTGAATTCACAAGGAAAAACACAGAAACATACGTTTGGGTTCAGAATTAGTTTCAGCGGCTAACTGCATGATAGAGTTTTAATCTAGCTAACAATAGATAGCTCAGAAATATAAAGCTGAAGATTTTACCGGCAAAACAAATAAATAAGGCAAAACTTTATCGCGCTTGTATAGATAATTATAATGAAGCAAAATCTAAATTTGGAAAAATATATAAATAAACTTGAAGTGGCCGGCAGCGAAGTTAAGGGGTCAAAAAATCAACTTTCAGCTTGAGATCAGTAGAAAATTGTTTCAAAAATTGTGTTGAAAGGAATATTTTAGAGGGATGTATGCGAAGAGATTCATTTATTCCAAAAATGAAGTTGGAGCCATCATTTGATCATGATCAATGCAGGCCATCAGTGTACGAGCAATAAACTCAGTCTCCATTTATAAATAATTTAACATTTTTGCTTTTGAGTTCTGACAGAGAACGCCTCATTATAGTACGTTGATGTCAGCTGGAAATATTTCTCTGGCGCCTAAGGACATTGTCAATCACTTCATCGCCTTCAATTCTGTTTATTTATTAAGGGACGTGAATTCTGAATTACCATATTTTCAATGTGTGAATCTCGCGTTGTAATTGTAACAGAAGAAAATATGGCTTCAAGATGAGGAAAGGAAATCTTTGGTGCCAACTATCAATCTTGCTGGCGGGTAAGTCATTGGAATCTTAAAAAAGGACTGAATGTCTGGAGTGAGAGGGAAATTATAGAACAATGCTCAACTTTGATTCATGCAAACTCCACTTAAGGTTTTCCTGCAAATTTCTGAGACAGACAAGGATCTGGATGTTTGCAATTTCCATTTTTTCAAATAAAAAAGTGATTCGTACAATTACATTACTGAATATAAAATTTTGCTTTGGCTGGAATAATGTGCCAAAGTTTCTCATTTCTTTCTCAATGCCTCTTAAAACAAAACAAAAAACTGAAGAAGGTACTGCTGAAAATGTGAATTATTATGAATAATTGAAAACTAAACTCGTAGCTGGTAGATAATAATCTTTTTCTTTATTGAGGGACAAAACTAATGGGGATTTTCTGCAAGATGTGTTTAATAACATATGGGACATTTCTTGCAAAAATTCAAATTTCATAACAAAGCATGGCGAAGATCTCAACAAATCCAGCCACGAAGTAAATATTTATTGCTTGCAGAAGCAGAGATAATTATTTTTGTGTTAATTAACAACCAAAAAGCCACACCATGAAAATAAAAATATATCTTTCTGTCAATTTCACCACGATGACTTTTGAACTAAACCATCAATGTATACCAGGCAAACATTAATTTCAGGCTCTGAAATAACGTGAAAGGAAAAATCAAAGATTGAAAACATGTTTTTGCAGTTCGCCTTTGAATTAAGCACTTGCGGTCATTTTTAGTCAAATGACCATCGCTATTAACTCGAAACATTGTTTTGACTGTTAATTTCAGTACATATTTTTCATTTATAATTAAAGGTTTTAATTTATTCCATTTGGAGCCACAATATACAAACAGAAAGATGACCACGCTGTCTTGAGGAAGCTTTCTGTTTGTATGATTCTAAATCTGATACTCGGTAATATTAGAACTATTTTCTAAGTTAAATTTCTAGCGACCTACTCTATGCAAGACAATAAAATCAAGGCACAAAAAGATACAGGAAAAATATATTTCTCACTTCTTCTAATAAAAATGTTTTAACACCTTTCCTTGTTACGTTTGTTTAGCTCTGTATTGTTCAAGGCAAGCTCACTCCTATGGTAAGTGGTAACGTTAAAAGTTATTTTGTTTTTGGTGAATGGATATTTTACATTTCCCTTTTTTAAGGCCTAATGTCTTTTTCAAAATGGACCACTCAACAGAGATTTCAACCAAAACACGACTTTTTAATTATTGTAGCAAAAGTAATAAACTTTGTTTAAAGAGAGTAACACTAATTGCAGTAAATGTATTCTCCCTAGTGGCTCTTAGTATAAAACAAATTAAGACGAATCGAAAAACGTAAATTTCTAGACAGGTGTTTTCCAGGGTTGCGGCTGCATGCTTGAAATTATTGTGACCCTCTCCACCAAAACAAAGAATAAAAAATAAATATACAAACCGACCAACTAACCAACCAACCAACAGACTTACAAACAAACAGCTTCGCCAAGTTGTGAAATAAACAACTGAAAATTTAGTCGGGCAAATGTATCAATGAAATAGTTTGAAACATTTTGTATATGTTATTATCGTATTCACATTTTTTCTAATTTTATCCATGTAAAGACATGTTTTTTATTTATTTATTTTATGTAAATTGTACAATGACTCGATCCCGTCGCCCCTTGCTTTTCACTGTCTTTTCTATTCTTTACTTTCTTCTTTACTTTCTTTTTTTATTTAACGTATTCTAATCAATAGTCATAATAACAACCGGCAGCGATCACAGGTTCCAGGAACTTTTGCCATTTTTTTGCAAAAGTGTTCTAATCCTAGCCTTTTTTCCCGGCAACATCATGTTCACAGTACTCTTAATTAAGTGTCTAAACAATGCCACCCTGGGATAAAAGCGGTGGACATATTTTGGATTCTCCAAAAAGAAGGTTTGTTTCGATTACTGATTCTTTGTAATTGTTTCAAACAGATTTGAATAACGGCGTTACTTTTAGAGCAAAGACAAGCTACATAGAGTACCATTTCAACACGACTTCGGCTTTCCTAGGAGCTATATTTAGACTTGAATTCTCTTCCACAAGTTGTAAGGGAGATTTAATACTGGTGACAAGTAGGGACACAGAGAACTTTTTCAAAATTTATTTGGAGGAAGAAAACAAAATCACTTTTTATTACAAACATGGGAGATGGAGATTTTGACGTACAAATGTCACTTCGTGGCAACAAGACTTTTTGTGATGGGCAAACGACACAGCATAGAGGTTAAAAGATATGGAAAGATTATTACCTATAGGGCTGATAGTGGTGTTGAAAAACAAGAGGAAGACAAGAATGTCAAAATAGCCATCTTTAGTAAACCAGATAAGATCATCCTTGGTGGAATATCTAAGAACAAGTTTGATGGCTGCGTATTCAGTGCACCGGTCCTGTTCCACTGGAAAACTGGCTTAAGTAAGAATGTCAGTGTTGACATTATAAAGAGCTACCTAAAGAGAGATCCTAGAGTCCATTCTGCTGCTGTGTTTGTTGGAGCATGCCCTAACTCTGAATCACCGGGGGCAGGTGAATATGAAATACAAGGTAAGCTTATGAGGCCATATATCTACACCATAACCCATGCAGCCAAACAACGAAGAGGACATGCACTATGCAAACGTAACAAATCCTGCCCTCTATAAAGTGTATAGTGAGAGTATATCGGAGTGGAGTAATATTTGCAGCTCAAAAGCATGTTACAGTTGAAGATCTGTAATGGTTAGAACCACATTGACTCAAAGCTGATACTTAACAACTTCCCTTACATTGTTTTCAGAGGGCCTTTAGCCGACTTTTTGCGATGATTAACATTTCTAAAGATTGCGCTTAAGCCTTTCTAACGAAGATCTGAACTGAATATGTTTATAATATCATCCCCTACCCCAATGTTGAAATTGTGCAGTTATCGGGGCAGTGAAGCTAATAACTAGCACTCTGTACTAGATCGTTTAAAACGCAAATCTCTTATCGTCTTATCGATTATAATTAGCTCAGTTGGTAGTACGCCGGACTACCGTGCGGGAGGCTAGGTTCGAGTCCCAGACCGGAATATGCTGCCTTTGCAAAAACACTTTCAAATGGTTACATATTCTAGTCTCTCGTTAAGGACGATAAACTGTAAGTCCCGTCTCTTGTATCTTCAGTGTTATAGTCAGAGGGGACGCAAAAGAACCCACACACTGACCGTAAAGAGTGATATGATGGCGTTCCCAGTGTTGTGGTCTGGTCTTTTCCCGTTGTACTGTGCTTATTGTGAAATGCTTGGAGATTTTAGCCTGTTATGCTACTTACTCTACAAATCCGAGGGTAAAGAAAAGAATAGGTGTTGTAGCACAATTGTTTTTATGTTTTAGAATGTACACGTTCCAACACCAACATCTTCATGACAACGACACGCGGTGTGATAGCAAGCCCCCGCCCAAGTGAAACAAGTTACGTGCGTCGGTGTTTATGGCACGTCATTGCTCCATCTAAACATCGTTTGAAGTTTACGCTGCTGTTCTATAACGTCAGTGGGGTTGTACCTTGTTCTGAGAGTGAAGTCGTTGTCATTGACGGAATATCTTCTGCCTCGGCTGTTCTTGAACGATTCTGTTATGCAAAATCTAATACAGTGGTGTACACACGGGGACATGATATGATGGTCGACATGAGTCTACCCGAGAGTGACTTTCTTGATTTCATCGCCGTTTATAAAGTTGTGGGACTTGACGAAGGTAAGTAATATGAAAATTGAGAGAGAAGTGATTACTATGAATGAAACACTGATCACATGAACTACGGAAAGAAAGGGACAGGCTTTACATTCTTCTACTCTTTTCTCGAAATTATAGAAGAGCAGACCGCAAGTTAAGTTATCTTTGCATCAAACAAATGGTAAACACCACAGCGTACATTATTGAGTTATTGCTGCACGCGGGAAGTTGCTAAGCACGAAAGAAGCGTAAGAGTCTCTAGCTAGCTGCGCGTGCTAAAGGTACTCTTTGGTACGCGAGCAGTACTCACGCAATCCCCGACGAAAACCTAAAAGGAGATCAAACTTCCGAAAGTATCAGACTTAGCGTACACTAAACAAACATCCAGTATTATGGAGGGATGTATCCTGATATCTAGCATTTTAAATTCACTGGTAGAAAATTGAAGTGAACTGGACAACAACTTGTGTAGTAGTTACACTTTTTTCTGCGTTGATCGTGTGCACCATGTCGTGTCACATCACACGCGCGCTCAAGTTGAAGGTGTTTGTCAGCTTCCACCCTGCATGGGCAAATAGTAGATGCTAAGTCGCTTTACTTAAGTTGACTAAATGTGCTATAATTGTAGTTTTGATACTCACTGGAGAGTTTTTAGTGCAGTTTGACGAGACAACATATCTTCTGGGGTTATGCTAAGAAATCACTCCAAATCCCGGGCATTGCAGTTGAGCACGTAACTGTAGCTGATTTTAATTCTTTACTCTCCTATTCTTAGTCTTTGGAAATTTAAAGTCATTCACTAGATCTCGGCCCCACCGCCACTATCAAAATGAAGTTTAAAAAAAGCTCGGGCCCTGACTCTCGACCCAGGATATTGGCCATTTCTATCACATGTTGAACACGTTTTCCCTCTCAAATAAATGGTGTTTCTAATACCAAATATCTAATCTGTGTCCACCAGGTCCTTGTCCTACAAACAGGAGTCTAACAGGAATGTCTGGATCACTGATGAGTCCAAACTTTCCAAATAACTACGAGTTTGAGCACGAGTGCTCCTGGGTCATATCAGTACCACGAGGATATCACGTGCTCCTGTCATTCAACACGGCTGACTTCCACATCCATGCATGCAACACGAGCTGCGCATGCGACTTTCTGGAGGTCCGAGCTGGAACAACTTCTGAAGGAAAGTTAATTGGGAAATTTTGTGGAAGCATTCCGCCATCTCCTATTTACGTTAGTGGAAGCGATATCTGGATCCGTTTCGTAACTAACAAGCTTTTGAACAACAAAGGATTTCGCGCATCGTACAAAGCTATCAATGACCTTGCAGGTATATTTACCTTTTTATTAAAAATGTGGCCAGGTGGTATATTGCAATTCCTAAGGGAGTTTTGATTGGTTAATAGGCAATAGCAAAACCAACAAAGTAAATATATTTTTCGACGTAGATCGGGGTGGATTATCATATGCGTTTGGTGATGTTCCAACATTTCCCTTCAATCTGTCAAAATTTGCACATCACTGTATTACTTATAAGAGCAACCAAACCTTTGAGGAAAACGCCCAAACCAAGGTAAGGACTTTGAACAAGATTACAAAGATCGCCTTTGCCAAGCATTTTGCACATACAAGAAATAATATTAAGGGGCGAAAAAAATCACAAATGCACAAATGACTGCGCCCTTATTACAATGGAATCGGCACGTATCTTTCAGCCAAACACATTTCATGCAGTTGTTCCATTATGGGGGGGCGTAGTGTAAACAATGGCTTTTTAATTACTCCGCGCAGTTTACAACAATTAAATTGCTTCATTGAGCTGTCACGGATTTTTAAAGTAGAAAATTTAATACGATAGTCCTTCCATTATCTTCTCCGATCCTTCCCTAGACGAGTGCCCATGGAACAAGACGTTCACGGCTCATCGAGGATACATCAACAGCCCTCGGTTTGCATTAGATTATCCTGGCAACATGGAGTGTATCTGGAGAATCCACGTTCCTGAGAAGCACAGAGTTAGTTTTAAGTTTTTAGCGCCTCTTAACTTTGATCCAAACTGTACCGACTTTCTGGAAATCAGAGATGGGCTACACGGAAGCAACCCACTACTCAATCGCTGCTGCGGCTCTACCGCGCCTCCTCCTAATGTGTTTTCTAGCAGAAGAGAGATGTTTGTACGATTTAAGTCCGACGGCTATCTTCGTGGTCAAAGCGATGGCTCAAAGTCAGGATTTCGAGCTACATACTTCGCTACACGTGTCAAGTCAGGTATGTTAAGCTACCTTAACAGGTTTTTTTCACAGTTTGAAGGTCGAATACAGCACAATGAGTCTTATCACGGTCTCTTCAATACAACTTTAGAGTAAAGACATTTCAAGCACGTTGTTTTGTTGCAGTTAAGTACTGATACAAAAGATAATCTACAAAAGTAATACCTTCTATAAAATTAAACGGAAATATTAAAACCAGTGTTGTAGGTAGGTAAAGTCTGCCTTCGAGCCTAGTGGTCCATGCATCAAGCCGGCGCTTATCCTGGTTTCCGTAGCACGAAGCGACTAGAAGTATTTCTTCTGCCCCCTGGATGGGATGCTAGTTCGTCACAGGGTTACCTCCAGCAGAAAATTCGCCGGTAACCGTTTATACACAACTCTGGGTGGAGAGAGGCAATATGAGAGAAAAGTGTCTTGCCCAAAAACACAATGCAGTGCTCCAGTCAGGCCTCGAACCCTGACCCCTCGATCCGGAGTCCAGCGCACTAACCATTAATTAGGCCATTGCGCCTCCCACTAAAACTAATGTAAACGGCGGGTATAATGTTGTATTTCTTACTTCGACATAGTTTGTTTCTTTCATAAAAAAAACGACAGAACTCTCGTCTTCAAAATTTCCCGTACGCTTTTAGACTTAACACAAAAGAACTAATAGTCGGTCTGTTTTTATTACAGGTGCAGCCATCCTCAAGAAAAGTTTATTCCTTGCTATCTTTGCTAGTTTTTCTTTTAAATTGTTATTAAATTAATCAAGTTTAACAAAAATGTTTCGATATTTATGTAATTTCGAAAAAAGAAATTGTCAAAAGTGCATGTCTGAGTCATTTTTAATGGTAGTATACAGATAACGTATGATAAATGGAAAAATAAATTTCCTTGTGCTGCGTGGCACTTGTAAAAGTACAAAGTATAAAAAAGATCTCACTAAATGAGTAGAAAGTGCCTTTAAAACTGTCCAAAGTTCCAAACGCTTCGGGCTGAGTTCAAAGTTCCAAACGTTTCGGGCTGAGCCCGAAACGTTTGGAACTTTGAACTGTTTTAAAGGCACTTTCTACTCAATTAGTGAGAACTTTATTATGATACTTTGTACAGATAACGTAGCCTTAGTCACAGGCGCGTAGGAGGGGGGTTCGAACGAACCCCCTTTGGAGGTCAATAATAGAGGACTGAAAACACAAACTGTTGATTTTCAGCTTTTAGCAAATAGTGGGGGAATGGAAAACAAACTTTGAGTGTTGCAGCTTTTAAAGAAAACGCTAAAAGTATCGGGAAAGTATTAAATTGTTAGGAGAATGGGCTCTCCTCACTGGCTCTCAATTTCGGGGGACCCAGGTGATACGTCCCTATTTAGTGCATATTGACGCTTTGACGCTTCTTTTAGTACATTGACGGTAGAGCCGGGGGGTGGATAGCCTCCCACGCAGTCGTTCTTAGGGGCGATCGTGTTGATCGCCCCTGAGAAGGACTGCGTGGGAGGCTAGGGGGTGGGGCTTAAGCATTAACCCTAAGATGTAGTGTACTAAGCCGGTATGTATGTATGAATGTATCAAGTTAACAAAATGCCGGAAATTTTGTTGTTATGACTAAAAATACCTGTTATTTTGAACTCTATCGAGTTTGAAATATTGACGTGCACAATGCTGAAAATAGCATTTCCGGGCCTCTACCTGTACATTTCAAATGATTCTGGGGGGACATGCCCCAGACCCCCATAGAGGCTCGCGCCTTCGGCGCTCGTATTTAATAACCCCCAAATAAATATTCCTGTCAATACGAACACCCTTCCAAAAACCTCAGCTACACGCCTGAGTCATGTTAGTTAATGGTTATTACACGGGTGGGTGGCTCCCCCTGCTTCTAAGGTCAAGCATGTCAAGTTTTACTATGACTGCTAAACGTTACTTACTGATATTGATAATGAGCCAACTTTCCCGGAAGAGCAATATTAGATAATCGGAGATATAAACATTTTATATATGGTCAAATACTTGAAGCAAGAGTAAACAAAAAACACATCAAAATA
Organism: Oculina patagonica; assembly: GCF_052425735.1. Classification (NCBI taxonomy): domain Eukaryota; kingdom Metazoa; phylum Cnidaria; class Anthozoa; order Scleractinia; family Oculinidae; genus Oculina; species Oculina patagonica. The sequence goes on from NC_135762.1 coordinate 31,983,874, forward strand.
AGTAAAATATTCGGCTGAGCTAACGTATCAGCTTGATCGTCACTGTTCAATAAAAGTCATCTACAATCTACTGTCAATATCCGTTTGCCTGTGTGTTATTTTTTCTGACTGTCTCTGTCTGTCTGTCTGTCTGTCTGTCTGTCTGTCTGTCTGTCTGTGTCTGTCTGTCTGTCTGTTTCCATAGAATCCTTCCGGTGGAGCATGCGCATGCATGTTTCCCTCGACCACTCTCCTCAGCCCTCCCAACGACAACATAAATATCACGTGGATTGGTCAAGGCAATCAGGAGTGGCCTTCAGTTGCTCTTAATATTAATATTGCGCTGAGCTCAGCTGTTTTGAATGCAATGTAAGGGAGTAGTTTCGTAGTTTTCCACCTGCCAGTTAATGGCCCGCTAAAGCCACACTGGTTAGCGATGGGCACCAGAAAATATTTTTTGCATGCTCCTTCCCCGTAATCTGTCTTGTTTTACTTATAAATTAACTTCTACCGCTGATTTGCTGCTCAAACAAAGCAAGGAAAAAAAAAGACAAACAAACAAAACTAAGCCTTTAGTTGGAGGGTTTTTTTTTAAACAACAGATAACCTGATAAAAGGTTTGCCATTAACCATTGTTCGAATATCAATGTTCGCGTCTGAATGGATTGCTTGCATGTTTTATACTTGAATGCCCAACTGAATGTCTAACTGCCCCTGAGCTAACAAAACAAATGCGCGTCAGGGAGTAATGATCTGAACACAATAGTACAAAGGTATTAATGAACCTAATAAACCTTAATAAGCCGATTTATGTTCATGTTATTGTTCGTTGTGCGTCGTAACATAGTAGAAGGTTGCGTTTCTGAAATCAAAAGATTACCTTTTGTGTACACTGCAACAATTTTGCCGCAAAGACAAAGTGTTTCCAGGCTTTAGGTAGTGGGAAACAGTAAGGATATTATCAAAAGCAAGCGTAAGTAGCTTTAATTTTTTCAAGTAGTTTATGTTGCATTTTTGATGAATCTTCCGCCAGCTTGCATTCATCACAGTTATATTTTTTTTAGCTTTGCCCCTTAGCCGGCATCATTGCTCGCGGCAAACATGAATCCTGCTCTAATTGTTCCATTTCTGCTGGTCGTTCTTCACATGGGTAAGTTCAAAAGAGAATGTTTGATGACTCTATATATCTAATGCTCATAACTGAATCACAATGAATATTGCTTCCCTGTTTCATGGCTGAATGCGTAAGCCGTCAATATCGTAAATATATATGGGTTATTGACCAAGCTTGTTCGGTCAAGATGGCAGGATATTGGCCAAGTTCTTTTTTTGCATGTTTATGGACCGAGACGAAGTCTCGGTCCATAAACACGCAAAACATGTCTTCAAGTCGCTTTGCGTTTTAATTTTTGTATTAGGTGGTTGTTGTGGCAAATAAAATTCACGAAACTCGTTAGCATTTGTTGATTAATTTGTTTGTTCTCATTATTTCACTTCAATACCTATTTCTTTGTTATCGGAGTCCATTTCGCTAGAAACAGACAGAAAATACTTGTGTTGCTTCGGAAAATACTTTCATAGCTCAAATTTACGACGGAAAAGCTTTTTAAAGTAGCGACGACGGAACTAAAAAGTTTTTTCGCTCGCGGGAACACAGCGGGCGATCCCGAGCGGTCAAGATGGCTCCATCTTGACCGCTCGGGTAGCCAATAAGAGCACGGGATTCGTTTCATCTTGACCGCTCACGGAGCTAGTAAAATAATAAGGTAAATTATCGTTTCTGAATGCTGATATTATTTGCGACAATAATTATTTCGAAGCGCGGGATAGTCAAAGCTCAATATACATTTTCCGTTTATAACTCACGTAAGCTTGTACGTACACGTTTTTTGGGACTAAAAAAGATAATAATTAAAAAAAATAAAATAAGCTTATAAGCTTATAAGGGTCTATAAGCCCATCTATCTCACGGCACTTACTCGGGAATGGGATTTTTTGGTGTAGTACCAAAATTAAATTTTCGGCACTAACATAATAACCATGATCAGGAAGAAGAATCAGTCTTAAGATGTTTGAATTTGATAGGGTAGGAAGGAAGGAAACTGCTAACAGAGCAGGGAGCCAGGAAACATTCATGGTCATAAGCTCTGTTAGCCTCTGTCTTCTCCAGATCTGCCGTTGGTGCTTCCACACTCGCGATGAAAATCGTCTTTTCATATTGCAATGCTACCATGTCCATTAGGGCCGTCGATTTAATTTTAAGAGGGGGGGGGGGGGGGGGTTCATTGAGTAAGAATTTTTTTCAGCATTGGAATTTGCAAGAATCTTTTCCCCATTCTTTTACCAATTTTCCCCGTGCTTACTTGTGAACGGTTTTTTTTTCTCCTATTTTTCTTGTGCAAGATTTTTTTCGCAATTGCCCACCCCCTCTCACAAATTTAATGGTGCATACCTTATCGAAATCAATAAACAATGATGTCGAGATCAGTTTACCAAATAAGGTGCGTGACTGCTGAACTTGTCTCTTATGGTGGATTTTCACTGACGCGTACATTTTTACGTGCGTGAAAAAAATTAGAGACAATGTATGAACGACCTGCGTAAACGTGTACGCAAGCCGTTCATACATTGTCTCTAATTTTTTTACGCACGTAAAAAATTACGCGTCAGTGGAAATCCACCATTACTCTGCACGCGTGCGCGCGTGGGTGCGTGCGTGCGAGCGTGGACAGCATTGCGAGCTATCATTTATTGCTTACTTTCAGGTCACGCTTTGGAGTGCTACTCATGTACAAGTCAAGTCTCCTGGGAAGATTGCGAGAAAAACGTCAAGAAGGGCACTTGTGCATCATATCTTGATAACTGTGCCAAGCTGTACGCCAGCGGGAACGGAGAGGTTTTCGTGCGGGGATGTGAGACTTCTTCTGAATGCTCCAATCAACTGACGTGCAAGGGTTTAGAATTAAATGAATGCAGTCTCCACTGTTGTAAAGAAGATTTTTGTAACGGAAGTTCGGAGAAAAAGATGAACTGTTTTGTCTCAGTGTTGTCTCTCTTAACGAGTATAATCGCCATATATAGCTATCAATTGCTTCACGAGCCATGAGAACGGCATAGCAGTTATAGGTCCGCTTGGCGTACATTATTATTTACTAGTGATAAACTTCCAGAATATATCTGGTACCTCACTAAATATTCCAAAATCAGATAACTTGCAACTTTGTTTGTACATTGGAATTCGGACCTGAATAGGCACTTGGCAAATACATCATTGAACCACATCTTTATTATGGCCACTTTAATTTGAAATAATAATTTTATTTCTCTATTCCTTAAATATTTACAATGGCATTTTTGACTTAAGTTTGAGCATACATTACAAATACGACTTATTTTTGGTTGTCTATTTACAGAGTAATTTTAAAATAATATAAAATAGCGAAATATGAATCTAAAAAAATCATTGAAAATAGAAACAAAACAAAAATAAAAATATGAAAATTCGATGGCCACTTTAATTTAATATTAATTAAATAATAAATACTAAAGGCAGTGTAAAATGGTTTTGCCGTTTTGGGGGTTTGCATGCTATTGAAAGGTCTACTACTAACAGTGGAACCTCAATATTATAAAGGGCCAAGGGACTGGCAAAATATGTTCGCCATAACAAGGTTTTGTAATATCTGGGTTCGTTTTCATTTATGTTTACCACTACTGAGACAAAGAATATTCAGTGAATATTGCTCATTACATCAAGGTTCCAATGCAACTTGTATACACAGATGCAAGAAAACTCAATTGAGTGAAACACTTTATTAATTATTGACTTAAATATACATGCATGTAGGTAAACAAACTGCTGTAGCAAAGTTAGAGGGCTGACGTTTTGGGCTTTAATCATTTGTTGGAGCACACATGCCAGCAAAAAAAACAGAAGCTGGCCAGTGCACCTCAACAGTTTCCCTAGAAACAAATGACTTTGTGATATAAAAATACAATCATGTCAAGCAACTATGCATTTCCAGTAGTGAAAATGTATTTTTAATAGCCAAATGTGTCCCTTGCAATAATATGTTCATTAGTTGGATGAAGTTTCGAAAAGCAAGACCTCAAAAAATGGAATGGTATACCTTAGTTAACAATTCATACTTGATACATCCATGGATACAATGTAAGCAATTAACAACAAGTTAGGGTGTTTAGTAAATAATAAAGATGGTAAATTTTAAGCTCGGTGATAAGTAATGAAGAAGAATTGTTCAACATGACATGTAGCTCAGTTGGTTATAACACCCAACCGGTGTCTGGGAGGCCATGGGTTTGATTCTCGTCGGGGACTCAGATTTTGTCTTAGTCCCATGCTTGTGTCATGTTAAACAATTCTTTTTAATTAAAGGGGCTATGTCACAGTAGATTAGGTAATTTTATTTACTTTCATTATTTAAGAGCTCTAAACTTCAATTTGGCAGAGCAAAAGTCTTTTATTGTCAAAATCACGGTCACATAACAAACAAGGATGATTTTCGAACATTGTAAATGACACTTTCATACAAATTGAGATAAACTTGAAAAAAGTGGGGCCGACATTTTTCAAGTTTACCCGAACGCAATCCGTTTTAATCTTCGTGAATTTTGCCCATCCATGCCCCTCTTTGGCCTTTCTGTGTTTCTTTTGAGTTCTTCTAAAGTTTTAAGCTGTTGTTGTGATATTTCATTTAATTCTACAACCAGCTGGTCAGTGCCGAAATTGCCTAAAATTGTGTGACATAGCCCCTTTAAGTTAGGGTGTTATTAATAACTCAGACAACAGCAGAGATACAATTTGGGAGATCACCAAGTTTGCATTATTTATTTACCCCTAAAGGTTGATAATATTTTCAGTTCCCTAGCAATATAGGCAGAGTCGTAAGCAGAAGCATAAAGCGCTACAATCTGGTAAAAACAAACTGATGGAGTCGTAAGTAGGGTTTCCGTTTCAGCTTGACTCTGTCACTAATCATCCATTGAAAACTAAATTAATAGCCTGAGTTGCAAGCAGAAAGAAAGTACTTAGAGGGCCTAAGAGTAAGCATAGTGATTGCCTCTGCTTGTGGCCTGGACAAAAATTATTTGGTGTTCACTGGATCATAAGTGATGGAGTCATAAGTGGAATCGGAAGCAAATGGAAATGTTCTGATTCTTTTAACTCCATCAAGCTTATGACTCTGCTAATGACTTAGATTTTTGATATTCACTACCTTGTTACTTATTTTCGCGGACTTAATTTTCGCGATTTTCTAAAAATCGCGAAATTAAAGACCCACGGAAATTTATTTTAAACGTTTTCTATTGTATTTTTTATGCTAATTACGTATTTTTTTACCAAATCACAAAAATTAGGTCCTGCGAAATATGCCCGTTCCATTTTCGCGAAATTAAGTTCCCGCGAAAATAATTAAGTAACAATAAGGTAGGTTGTAAGTGGCTTCAGTTTGTTTATAAATAAACCTATATTGGCCTAGTTTAAATCTAACCATAGCTTGAAGGGTGTAGAATGGTAAAATCCGAGACTCGCCGAGATGTAGGGACCCTTGTTTTAAACTTCAAAACCAAGACGTTGGGTTTAAAAATATCCGAGCGGGAGACTTTTACAATGCTCTGATTTCTGACTGCTCTTATTGCAAGATGAATCAGAACAGCAATTTTACAAGCATTATAAGGCATTATGTCATGTTTTTTCTGTTTTGCTTTGGTTTTATGACAGTTTATTCACATTAAAGTTTTGCTTGGCTTGCAGGATTTCGAAACTTAAATTGCAAAATTCGAGATTCAAGTTTTACTTTTATATGAGCTTGAAGATCTGAGACACTAGTTTGAGATTTCGAGAATCAGCTAAAATTTGCTGAAATTCATTATACTTTTACGGTCACTTCATTCCAAGGTCACTTTGTTCCACATCAGAATGTTTCAAAGAATTGTAAGATCGTTTTACTTTTGAAATGACGAAAATGTTAAGAAAATATTTTTGCTCGATGAAAATGTAAAAAAGAACTCCCTGCGCCTTGTTGCTGTTTTTTTTTTTTTGTAATGCGTGCAAGCTTGAGACAGTGGGACGTGAAATGCGTCGGCCCCGTTCGATGACTATGTCTCTATTAGAACAGCCTCATCATGCCTAAGTTTGAAAGTGTTCCAGCGTAAATGTTTCCTCACTTATAAAAAGACGTCTTATTTTCTTATCGTTTTTCTGTTTTGATCGATGAAGTTAGAAGCATTCAGTTGCGGCTGCAGATGGGTAAAACCCGAACAGGAACATAAACAAACTTCACACTACGAAACGTGCGCACAAATTTCCAGCACGGAAAATAATGAGGCAAAGTGGAGCATTAATATTCTCACTAGTTTGACATTTTTTCGAACTATTTCTAACTATAAAATATTTCTTTCTGACATGATCTGTCTATATAGTGTAAAACGACCTGACTATTTTGTGGAACAACCTGACATGGAATGAAGTCACTTTGGAACGAAGTGACCGGATACCTTCTACACCCCTAGAATGATTTGGATTTTTTCTTTATTAGGTTGGGATCTCGGAAAGATTTCCGCAGAGCACCCTACATTAATTATGCATACAAATATTCCATATTATAATCCTTCACACACGAACGGCAGTCATGAACAGAACGAGAGTTACAAAATTGTATGCATAATTAATGTAGGGTACTCTGCGGAAATCTTGCCAGGATCTCTGCCCTGCACTAGTACACCCGAGATATCCATGCATTTCCTTTGTGAGGTTTATAAATAGCTGCCTTCACTCTGTGTCTCAGTGCCAAGCTGCAAGCTGATTCAAGAGACTTGCCCATAAAACATCATTTTATATTTTAATAGTAGTCTTTTTTAGACTAAAATGAAAAAAAAAACCAGCAATCAACCTGAAGCTTTGAGATTAAGTATAGCTAATTGCACATCATGAAATCATGAACAAAGTGAGTACAAATAAATTAAAGTCACAAGTCTCAGTTCTCAAAAACAACCTTTTTTGTGATTAACAACAACAAAACTACGACGGGTAAATGAAGCCTTATATGTTATATTTCCACAAGAACAAGCATAAAAGGCATATCTCATAAATTATAATCCGGCAGCCGGCGAACATGAATCTCACGGCTCAGTCACAGCTGATCGACAGTTCGAATCCAAAACTTTACTTACCTTACAATGTCCTGATACAAATAAAAATTGCACTCCTACGAAGGCTGGAAGCAAACTGTTTTGCTTCAATTTGCAAGCAAATGGTGCAAATCGCAAAATCCAATTCTTTTTACCACCATCGCAGCAACCCTTCTTGTCCGCCATTATGGCCTGAATGAAAGATTACAGTATCATTGGTCACAAATACCATGTGGTATTCTCAAGGGCCCCAAGGACAAGACTATTTCTATAAAAATAAATACTTGTCATACAACGGTTGTTTCCGTAGTGTAGTGGTTATCACGTCCGCCTAACACGCGGAAGGTCGCCGGTTCGAGCCCGGCCGGAAACACTGATAATTTTTTTTCTCTTATAAAACTCAATTTAAAAGAAAGTTTTTATGAATAATAGTAAGAAGATATATATATTTTGCTTTATTTTTTTTTTCGACCTAAATATTTTCCACATAAGCCAGATAAAAAAAAAACGGGTAAAATCATCCTGCCATACGGAGGTTGAGCCCGCAATATGAGCGGCGGGCAAAACTGAGTTTTCCTACGTCATCGATTCAAACATGAAGTGACACTTCACTGTCGACTAAACGAAGCATATGTTGATTTGCCATTGTTTTTCTCCACTCGATGGGGCTCGAAAGCCGTGTATTTTTCCAAAGTTAATAAAAATAAAGCCCAACACAAACGTTTTTCCTGCCGCTTTGGAACTAGTCTAACTGATATTGAGTTTCATTTGATGACTTGCATCCCAAAACGTTAAAAAAACTCAGCGAAAAAGTTTGTTGGAAAGCGCGTCGTCGGCTGCCCGGCAGCTCAATTTTAGCGGCACTGTTTTTTGTTTTGTTATTGTCATTTTTCAGCCGCTGCTCGTCCGTTAGAAATCACGAAAATGTCCATCCCTGAACATATCGATCTACAAATAAACGACTTCAAACGATGTACAAATTCTGCGTGAAAAAGCAGTTACAATAACTCTATAGCAAGCGGGACAACTGAAGAAAAAATGAAGTGAAAATAAATACATTTTATTTTGAAATATAAAACTAACTTCTACAGAAAGATTCACAACTTTTATTATATGCTATAATTATAAAGTCACCTACTACGATTAGGCAGCCAATGTCAGTATCAGTCAAAACCAGTTAAATCCAGTTTTGAGGTCACTGGGGAAATAAGGTGGCGGAGAAAACTGGCCCTAATCAGATTCTCCTAAGGTAAGAGGATAAGGAAACAGGGTCTGTGCAATAGCAAAGACAGCTTTTTGCTTTTTCAACTAAGATAAAATTCAGTGATCAGCAGTGTTTTAACAGTGCTAATCAGTTTAATACAACTCCAAAATATTGCACCTGTTTCTGATAAAGTAGGACTGAAGTGCTCATAATCTGTTACCAAGAAAACCACCAAAATATTGGCACATTAAATCTCAGAATCAATCATTGTTAACAGATCTTCACAAAAGGGTTTCTAAATTCATATAGATATTGATGAAATGAAATGAAACTCATATAGTAGCCACCACCAACTTACAGAACTACCATTTCTGAAATCATTAATTTAAGCTTTTTTGCAGCTGGATTACATCCTTTACAAGGATAATGGCAAGGCTATTCTTATTTTAAAAAATTTGGATTTACACAAGGTGGTTTTGCATTAGGGTCTTAACACGCCTGAAAATATAATCCTAAAAATAGAAACAAACAAAACAAACCCTGACAGACAAAATTTAAATTATTATAGACAATCCTTGTATTAAAATTGAAGTGATATTAATTTTATATACTTAAATTTAACAGTCCCTTAATAAGGACATCCTAGTATTTAATGAGAATGAATCTTTTAGTCCAAAACAAAATTAAATGCTCTTGCCAAATGAAATGAGACAACTAACATAGCAGTTCACATTAAAATTATTACAATCCTTAAATTGGAGAAGCCTGACTCTAGTTGAAATTCAACAATTGAAAAGTAAATTTAAAAAGTTTAATTTAGTAAATTTTACTTTAAAAGATTTATCATTTCCTATAAAAGTTAAGATTTCAATATATACCGGTAAATACATATAAGTTTATATTCACAAAAACAAAACAGACTCCCCGTTTTGTAATTCCGTAATAATTTAATACACTCAAGATACCACCTTTACAAATCACATAAAACAAAGCTTCTACACTACAGTTTCTACCTGACAAGGCCAGTCTACCCGAAATGCTACAACGGTTTGAAAGGCATCCAAATCTAGCGAAGGCCCTAAACCTTAAAAATCCAGACTTCAGCATGTCATTTTACTATCCATGTCCTGAACTACAGCTGCGAATTGAAAATCTCCACAGTAGCACTCTACCCAACGCTGGTTAGAGCGGCGTACATAACCAGGGGATCAAACTTCCTCGTTAAAATGTATTTTGGTCTGCAGACAGCTTCCTCGATGTCGAGTCCAATCGACCATAGCGTCGGAGTCTCCAACTGAAAGCAACATGAATCTCACCCAGCGATCGCCATTCAAGCAAGTCAGACACGAACAGCATCGCACACTAAATTAAAATCAGTCGCTGCAATTCGTTGAGAAAGACTGTGAACTCAAAAAAAGAGAACGACAACAGAAACCAGCGCTTCGACTTCGAGTCATGTTGAACATTTTTCGCGCCTCACTTCATGTAATTTCTCTGTTTTTTCTCGTTCACCACAACCAATGAGAGAGCGTTAAACGTTAGTGACGTAGGAAAACTCAGTTTTTCCCCGCAACCGACCTCTGATTGGCTAATTTAAATTTTGCTGGCGCGTACCGTATGGCAGGATTAAATGGAAGTTCAGGACACCGACGATATATCAGGGAGAGAAGGGACATTGATTATCACTTTCCCTTGCTAGAGCAAACTCAGTGGTGAAACCCAGTTTGGAGCGAAACATAATAAACTATATCGGCTGTCATAATGCTGTTTCCATGGTAACGTCAAATTCCCGACACAACTACTTTTTCCAAGATTAATTTTAGACTAACTTGCAAAGTTAGTCTAAGTGCCCTTGATTGACAGACGTGTTTCTCCAAATTTGTAATGTTTGTGTTTTTATTAATAACAGGCTCCTGTTAATAAAAATAAACTTAAAATGCAATTATTTTCTCTTTTTTGGCTATTTTGCACAATATTATTGATTTTGAGCAATATTCAGTTTGGACAAAAAATTTAATTCAAGATGACGACTGTTTTGACATCATGATGTTATTGTCACAAGATGCGACGTCATTATCCCACGTGACGTGTATGTTTTCGTAGTCGATAAAAGCTAGAAAGCAAATAAAGAAAAGAGAAATTCACTGGAACAAAGATGCAATGAAGGGAAAAACTATCCAGCGGTTGTCCAAATAAAAAAACACGGCGTCGGCCATTTCGCTTTCCAAATACAGTTCCAATTTCTCTTCGGTTTCGTCGCTCTATGTTTGTTTACATCTGTGGAATGATATGGCGTCAGATTATTTTAATGCTGATCAAGCTTTAAAAATGGCTTTGACGATCGTTAAAACTGTATCTGGCACGGCAACCTCTCCCCAGGGTCTTCTCGGCGACGCGTTTTCAAAATGGCGGCTTCATGCTTCGACACATATATTTCCTTCGCTTTAGAGGAAATAGGGCTGAGAATTTATTGTTCATTTTTTTTTGTATTTATTAGACGAAGTTTAAAAATCCGTTGTTTGAACATTATAGCAAAGTTAAATTGATAAGTTCGATTCGAAGTTGTCCAAGGAGCTGTTACCACGAAAGTCACATTATTTTCTGTAGAGAAAACTTTTGTTGGCTATATTTGTGCTTAATAAATAGCATATCAAATATGTTCCTTAATATAGCATTGTGTTCTGTAGCCCTGTGAACCATTTTTGTCTAAAAAATAATCAGTCTGAAAAGGTTTTAAGTCCACTTATCAGGGTTTTTAGGTATACGGTATACAGGGGCATTTTTAACTGGGTATTATGTATTTTACCTAAAATTGGGCTTTTTATGGATATAAAGTAGACCGTGCTATTCCAAATTTTGGTAATTTGCATGATTTTGAGGGGAAATTTTGGGTATACTCGGTACATGCTTTTTCGGTATACTGGTATACCACTTACCCCCCTGGCCGACCCTGACATATTCGATCCTTGGAGAAATCAGTGGATGGTGATTGAAAAAAAAAACCTAAACAGTTCATGAAAAAAATATGGCAATCATGAAAAGCCATAAAAGCAGTCAGAGGAAAAAAGAGAAAAAAAGAAAAAAAAAAGAAAAAAAATGTTTCCGGCCGGGCTCGAACCGGCGACCTTCCGCGTGTGAGGCGGACGTGATAACCACTACACTACGGAAACAACTGCTGAAGTGTTAGTGAAAAAATTTAATTATTAAACCTTTCCATGTAGCGCAAAGAAGACATGAGTTCAGTTTGAGCATGTTACCATACGGGTGGTTATACGTACCAAACAACATAAAATGCAAAAAATGTTGCGCAATAAGTTGAAAGAAAATGTTGACTTTTGTACGGAAATTGCATTTGATTTTTGATGAATTTTTAATTACTTATTAATTCTTGGTGTTCACGTGACGTCATCAAAATTCTAAAACCCAAAATCGCAATAACCCTGAATTTGTATCCTTCACTGGCTATAAGACGTCGTCAATATATAATTTATTGAAGGTTTTCAGCTCGATAGCATTCACCATCAAAGATGAGATCAAAGATGGCCGCCAGAAGGCTGTCACGTACTCATGTTTTCGTTAAAAAATGCCGCATCTTGCGATTTTTAACAATCTGCATCTGGACAGTTGAGGTTTGCGAGAAGTGTTTACGTGAATGTTTACTTGTTCATGAGGGTGATCTTTCCACTTTTTGTAGCAGAATTTATTGCTAGATGTTTTTATTGATTTCCGGCGGCCATGTTGGAATCCAAGTAGTTGGACTCCAACATGGCGGTTCCATACTGTGCCCTCTTAATTTGCGCAAAACATTTTGACGGATAACTCGAGTACGGAATAACGTGCAGACCTGAGACTTGGACAACTAGTTTATATAGTAGTTTTCTACAACCTGTAGGATTATTGACTTTTTGACTCATTAATTTTGGATTTATCAGTTTCGCGGCGTGACAGTTGCGTGACAGTGAAAACCACCTATCTATATAAGAGTACGTAACTCTTGATTTTACTGCATGTGTTCCGGCCCTATCCCCCACCCGGGGGCTAGGAATTAAGAGAGTTACTACATGGGTTTAAGCCTGTTTGGGTTCTATAGGAAAGGTTGGATCTTCACAAATGTATTGAAACCCTAACTCCGGGAACTGGTTAAATTAGTTAGGGTAAAATTAATGTTCTACTGCAAGGATGTAAAGAAAACCTGATTTAAAATTGTCATTATTCAAGGCAAAAATAATTAATGAACGTCAAAATTTATTGCAACATAGAAAATATTTTCATAGCAGGGCCTGTCCGGGAGTCGAACCCGGGACCTCTCGCACCCAAAGCGAGAATCATGCCACTAGACCAACAGGCCTTACACAATTATGAAAGCGCGAATAAATGTAGATATAACGGGTACCTGTTTTCCCCTGGCGTATTTAAGGGTGTTAGGCTAGCTGTACGGGCATTGTTTGTTAAACATTAAGAGTTTGACCTGTGGATATATCCACGGGTTACCCAAGAAGCTTGGGGTACCTGTGATGTATCCAAGAGGTCATTGGCCTTAAGATAAACAGTACGTTACAGAGCGGATACAAGATCGATGAAAATTCTTCCCTCGTGCGCTTATACGCTAGCACCGTGCACGTTTGTCACTTCAACCATGAAGTCTCTTACGGGTCTGTCACTGTGCCCCTAACGAGAACGGCAGACTCTATGAGTGCAGACTTAATTAACTGGTCTAAACTCTGTCATTTTTTATTACAGAATATTAAAAATGTAAAAAGGTAAAAAAGGAGATTTCCGGCAGTTTTATGTAGGAAAAAGCCTTTCCGAGATCTAATCGATATCTCGGAGTCTTTTGCAGTGCTTGAATAAAATAATTCATACAATATTAAAGTAAATGGTTTGAACCCAGGAGTATCAGTAGTTCGTATAGTGTGATCGTCCGGGTGAGAGTAGTTCTGAGAAGAACTGTTGTTGGTGACTGACGTTTCGACAACCTGAGCGGAAGTCATCTTCAGAGTCAAGTGAAAAGTTGTTGTCAGTCGATGATGTTATAAGTCTGGTCCGTTGAAGCTGATTGGTCAGTTAAGCCGTGATGTTATTGGCTGTAAGACTCGTGTAAAGTTTGTCATCAGTAATTGGTCAGTTTCGATCCGTCTATTGTTAGTCTAATTAAGTCGTTCTGTTCCGTCTATTGTTAGTCAAATACATTTCTGAATCACATTTCTGAACACCACCGACTTACTAAACACAAAATCGACTGGGACTCTGCTGAATGCTTAACCTACAGTACTAACTATTTTCAACGACTGACTCTGGAAAGCTGGTACACAAACTTAGAACAGACGCCTATCAACAGATGTCAACAACTACCGGCACCTTACAAACGACTTATTCACGACGTAAAGAGAAGCGACAAACGAACCGCCAACAGAACGACTTAATTTGACTAACAATAGACGGAACAGAACGACTTAATTAGACTAACAATAGACGGATCGAAACTGACCAATAGACCATTTGCATTATGACGTAAAAGCGCAAAGACTTCTGGTAGTTGTAGTTAGGTTCGCGGGAAATTTTGAATCGTCATCAAGCCCGCTTGTTCAAGAAAATCGTGGTGGAGGTAAAGAAAATTACTCTCACCGAAGAAGACGTCCCTGTGGCTTCATTTAAAGGGCAAAAAGCAACCTCTCAGTTTAAAACCAAGTCCGTTAAAATGAAAAAAAGTTATGCAAGAAATTGTATATTTGCTGGGTTGCGTTTTGTAGTGAAGTTTCAACGAGTGTTTCCTTTAAGTCTCAGTCGCGCGGTTGTTTATTTAAATTCCTAAAACTTTTGCTTGCCAGGTATTTTCAAATAATATAGGAAGACGCAATATTTTACCCTTTCTAAACATAGGGGAGCACAGTACATGAGGCTCACTTTTCGAGTCGCACAAGTAATTAATCATTCATCAACAAGACTATGGAAATAAAATTATATTTGCTCGCACGGCCCTCGCTCGGATTGAAACCACAACTGCTACTGGACGAGTTGACATTTCCAGTACAAAAACAAAAAAAATTCTTTGTTAAAGAATATTGCAATTACAGTTTTAATTTGACGAAAAAATACAATTTTAAGATAAAAACAAAATAATCTGTATTCACCTGCAGAAGTTTTGATTGATCAGCTTGAAAATCCTTTATGATTGACCCTTCATGATTCATCGATGAAGCTCGATTGAACGAGGAAAATTATTTGACTCGTTTCTCTGTCTCACTGTAAAAATAAATTAAACTGACCGTCCCGTCGAGCAATCATGATAAATGGCAAATTTTCTAAGCTTTTCAGTGAAGAATTACTTAATTCACCTGCGATCGATGGAAGCGATCGTTTGTTGAACGTCTGAAAATAAGGACTAAAATAGATTAAGAACAAAGTCAATGGCTTGCCTTGCTTTCACTTGATTCCACACAAATTTAGTTATATCCTCTACTCGTCCTTTCAAGCAATCTGTTTCCAGTGTGATATTAGGCTAAAATTATTTACGAAGAGAAGTTGTCGGCCGCGATGAATGAATTTCTACCAAGTCAACTCCGCCACACAACGTACATATTAAACTTACTTGAACACGAACAACATTTGTCTGTCTTGGTTAAAACACAGAACTCAGTCAATTTTCATTCCAAAGCTATCATCCTGTTTTCTATATTTATGACAGGTAACTGAAAAAATAAATGTATAAACAAATTTCGAAGCGACAAGTATTAAGAGCGTAAACTTCGCAGCTCAAACTTCTGATCAAATTAAAAGTCCTGGATGTCCACCTTCACGCTTGGCTGCCCTTAGCCAATCATAAGCCAGAAATGGTGTTTTCCCGCGAACCTAACTACAACTACCAGAAGTCTTTGCGCTTTTACGTCATAATGCAAATGGTCTATTACTGATGACAAACTTTACACGAGTCTTACAGCCAATAACATCACGGCTTAACTGACCAATCAGCTTCAACGGACCAGACTTATAACATCATCGACTGACAACAACTTTTCACTTGACTCTGAAGATGACTTCCGCTCAGGTTGTCGAAACGTCAGTCACCAACAACAGTTCTTCTCAGAACTACTCTCACCCGGACGATCACACTATACGAACTACTCATACAATATTGCCCATCAGGGCGCCGTAGCTCAGTTGGTTAGAGCGCCTGTCTAGTAAACAGGAGGTCATGGGTTTAAATCCCATCGGTGCCTTGCTCGACTTTATTTTTTCTTCATTCCCTCCTAATAGTTCATTTCTGCGCTTAAACACACATCAGTTAGACATATTTTTCCCCATTTAATAAACTATAATTATTTTTAAGAGCATAGCAGTACCCGCGTTGGTCTAACATTGCATGAGAGAATAAGGTTTAATCTCTGATTTGAGTTTTACAATGAAGCCTGGTTTTGACTAAGCACAAGCGCAAGGATAACAGCTCTTATTTTACCGTGAAAACGGCTTCCACTCAAGCAAAGCATAAGCGCATTGCAGTTTTATGCTCAGTGTTCTTGTGCTTGCGGCAAGCACAAGCACAAGGATCAAAATTTGTCCCTTTTGCGTGTTTGCGCTTCTGCTTGCGCCTCTGCTTGCGTCGCTAGTGAAAACCAGGCTTGGACAAAACTCAGTTTGATATATACTTGATTTGATTTTAGGTGTTTTTTTTTCCTAATAAAAGATTATATACTAACTACCAATCAATACAATGAAAAAAAAAGTGTGTGCGCTTAAGGTTATACAGAGTTTATTGTTTTCCGACGTGCGCTTTTAAAGTCGATTCAGAATAATGTCGATAAAGTCATCTACAAAGCAAATAATAAAAAGTGATCAATTTATGAAATGCAAATATCACATCCTATCTCTACATAACATATACGTGAGCAATTACCATGATGGGGAGTGTCTGTGAATAAATTAGAATTCACGAGCGCAGACTAGAGAACAAAGCAGGCTTGTAGTTTAATTCAGTGTTTTTATGCTGATCTGTCAGTGAAGGCTTTGCGTGGGCAAAATGTTCGTCACTTATTGCTTAAAATGGTGCAGTTTTATTGTGGTTTTGTTATGTTTCGTTAGAAGCACGTCTGGCAATGAAAACACGGGGGGAATTGCTGAGACAGAAACCAAGCGAAGCAGCTCGACAGGTAACAAGGATATAGAGTTAACGGCTTTGTTATCTAAATTTCCTGTGCCGGCACATTGTATATTTTCTAAAAAAAAATATATATTGTAGTTTTAGTGAATATTCTGGGAGAAAACTTGGGATAGCCCCCTTAAAGTGCGTTGCATATAAACAAAGTAGGAGGTAGATGTAATAAAGAGCAGTCAATGGTTTAAATTCTCATATTTAAATGTCTACATTGAGTAAAATTGCGAGTAAGAAAGCAAGGTAAAGCTTAAACAGATTTCATCGTTCAGTTTACATGAAAGAGTTCAATTTAAGAGCGTTTTGTTTGTTATATTTTTCAGAATAAGATCAAACTAAGCAACCACCACGAGGCGTTAAGATGTCTTGCCACGTGTTTATATTTTTGTATTTATTATTCCGCTGCCCTCAATCAGCAGCTGTTAAAATAATATTGCAACCAACCAAATTCTTTTGTAATCACATGCGTTTGTTGTAAAATATTAAATGGAACCGTACCATTAATATAAATACACTGAAATCTACAAACATGTATTAATAAAGTAATTTTAAAAAAAGGAAAAATTTACAAGTAAATTTGGGCAACGCTTTTGAAATATAAGGTAAGGAACTTTATTTTACCAGGGAGTGGCCCATTCAGCAACGAGGCTGGTATCCATGTTTTTTAAATTTAAACAAAATTTTATAACAACTTTTGAAAGCATTAAAACTAAAGCTAAAGAAAACAAACTCTAAAAAATAAAAATTTACAAATAAAAATGCCTAATTATCATACTTTTAAAATTTGTAAGGACGGGACACTTTTAACATAAGCGGGTACTTAAAAGTTTTCTCTCCCATGTTGTGTTTGGGCTTTGGTGGGTGTAGATCGTTACTTCTCCTAATATAAGAACAGTAATGATTCTACTGCAATTTCAAAACAGGCCAGGTGGTGCCTCACACAGCAAACCATTTTACATACGTTTCTTCCCAAATTATTAAAATGAAATGATGCTAAAGTTTTAAAATTCACTCTCCTTTGCAAGAAGATACAAATTTCAAAAGCAAACTTTAATTAAAACCGGAACTAGAAAAGCTAAAACGCGATTAGAATCAAAATTAGGGAATGATTGCGTCTTTTACGTGGGTGTCATTTCTTGTTACAATTTTCTTGAATGAAGAATATTTTTGAACGTTCATTTACAATTCAGTTGTTTTAACAGCTTTATATCGCGTGGCCGTGACAACTGCTGATGAGCTGTGGGCTGGGACCGATGCTGACGTCTTTATACAAATCTTTGGCAAGAAAGGAAACACCTCAGCTGTGGAATTAACCAAGTCTGGCAACCTGTTTGAACGTGGAGAGTAAGAATATTCCAATTTACTTTTTTGATAATCAAGGAATACACCTAATTGCAATAAGGTTGTCATAGAAAATAGTAAAAAGGAAAAAGTCAAAAAGGAATTAATTAAGCGCATGCATGAAATTTATTCATACAAATGGCCTCAAAATGCTTCAAAATATGAATAAATCAATTAATCTTGTTATACCATAAAAATGTGGACTTCAAAAGTGCAGATAAAACTCGTGAAATTTCTGTTATTGCTACCAGTTATGAAACTAAGCTAATTAATTCCTATTTAACTTTTTTCTTTTTTACTTTTTTCTATGACAACGTTATTGCAATTAGGTGTAAACTATATCAATCCACGGATAAGGTGCTTTTCGATGGAAAACTGTTGATATATAAATCCAAATATGATACAATCTTAACTCTTAATCCTATACAAAGCTATTCTTTTCATGTATTCTAGACAAAAAAGAATATAAACCTCTACGGATGTTTTGGTTTTGATCCAGTGCTTCGTTCAGGAGATGATTTGTGCAGTTTAGGTTGCACCTTCAAATTGTAAACCATATTTTTCAGCACTGATGAATTTATTTTGGTGGAAAATGCTGTTGGCTCTTTGACAAAAGTGGGAATTAAGCGGAATGAGAATGGAATATTCGACGATTGGAAGTTAGCAGAGGTAAGATAAATTCTAAATATCCAGATATTCTTTAGCGGCCTTGTCTTATCGCTGACTCTCTTGTCAGCGGGCCGCAACTTGGATAGGGAGCACTTCCTTCGGGTATTGTTACTTTCGGAACTTTCTCAATCCCGGAAACAGAATTGATCCCTCCCCTTCCCCTCCCCTGCCCTCCACTCCCCCACCCCAACCACAACTCCCCCCTATTGAAAGAGCGGAACTTGGCCTTCAGACCACCCAGAGTATGGGTCTCATTTTTAGTGGTATGGTCACTTGGTAAACCTTGGCAGAGACCTTGCTATAAAACTGAATGTATACATGTTCTTCTGAGACTGAGTATTATATACAAATAAATTTGCCAGTAACAAGAAAAATGCTAATTTGTTGGTTACTAGGCCGCTATTTCGGTTCCTTGCTGATGAATTCTAGGAAATGAATTCGCCGTGTGCCCTGTACTTTATAATACAAAATGCTGCTATTAAAATTCGAACTGTTTTATAATTAAAACGTTAGTTTAATTCAACAGACCAACAAATGTTGGTGTTATCCTAACATCTCTTCGTGATATTTCAAGTTTTCGAATAGCAGTGACTGAAAGTTTTCTACAAATCGCTGATTCAATGGGACAGAAACATAAAATGGAACGTTAGTAAAGAAGTGCCCCATTTTGTAATAGAGCAGGTTTCAATTGAGTGTCGTAAAACCAAAACCAAATTATTTACTCCAGCCAATAACAAAGAAAAAAAAAAAACCAGTAAACCAATCAAAACTCCAAAAAAATAATTAAGCCGGCACAAAGGGGGGAAAAAGGGGGGGGGGGGTTTGTTTTGTTTTTTTTTTTTTTTTTTTTTGTGGAAAAGGGGGGGGGATTTTTTTTTATTTTGGCAAAAAAAAAAAAAAAAAAATTAAAAAAAAACTATTCATCAGATAAATGTTTGTTTGTTTGTTTGTTCGTTTGTAGGAGGCGGGCGTGGCCTGATGGTTAGGGCGCCGGACTTGTTATCCGGAGGACCCGGCTTCAAATCCACCTCCCTGCCACTAGATTTTGTGTTCAGTGGTCCCGAATTAAATTCAACTCCTCCACGCTTTGTTAATAGCTAGCTGGTCAGCCTCCTGCCGATTGGGATTTTTAACAAATTTCTGTTCTTATTTACAGTGTCCACAATTAGCACAGCAGTGCTAAATACTCTGATATTAATTAAAGTGATTATTTGTTTTTGTGTGTTTTTTTTTCTCCAGGTCTCTGTTCGTCCTGGAGGCTCTCTCGCTTACAGGTTTGCTTTTAATGAGTGGATTCCAGCTAACACATGGATCTACAGCTACGGTGGCTAAAATGCGCGCACCACTCTCCTTACACTCAGAAAATCAGTTCAACACATTTTTAACAAGGTTTTCTAAATTGTAGCATCATGTTGTTGATAGGTAACAAGCTTGTCAACTTTGCTCTCTACTCAAACGTTAAGGTGTTTGGTAGGAATAAAGAATCTTCAACCATTTCGTACCAGTCAGTTTAGTTTCATCCCAATTGATTAATATAAAAGTTAAATTCCAAGGGTCGATCGCTAGATCTTTAATACCAATGTGTAGCTGTAATTGAAAGAGAAAGTTTAAAACAGTACAAATGGACTTCAATAAAACACGAACAAATTTATCTCCACACCAGATGTATTTTATTTTTCTTAATGCATCATTTGTTTACAGCTAACTTTCACTACACATCCCTTCTGAAAATACCTTAAAATTGAACCCTTAGATTTATCATTGTAAAACGCCCTCTAATAATAATGACGGGCTACATCAAGACTTAACGAATGAAAATGTTCCCATGGGGGCTGGGCACGTTCTTGACATGGTTCAAAGCATTTTGCCCGCAGGGGTCATGTGTTGGCCAGTTTCCGGACTGAGTTGAGCTTTCCCAGTAGTAATAGGTCTTCAACCAGGTCGGACTCTTTGAGTTGTACAGATGAGGACCATAATTGGCAGACGATTCTTTAGTCAGCACGCGTATCTCGTCAGGGGCGACATTCTGGCAGACAGAGGCGATGTTCTTGACCACTCGGCAGTTCAGCGTGCCAGCTCTGTACTCTACCAAGCTTCCCGTTCCATCAGTACACGCGATCCAGTGGTTGATGTTGGATTTGACCATGAATTCAGGTCCGATTTGTTTCCACAAGTCGAATTTCATGGCTCCCCACTCTGTCTCACTCAAAGGTGTCGTCGTTGACTCAGGAATATCTCCATTTGCTGGCCACGAAGGTCGAGGCGTGACCGCATTACTTCCGTGTACAAAATTCCTAATGAAGTAAAATTAAAAATAATAGCCAAAACAAAACGTTACTACGACGCCTAGACGAAACATTTTTACCTTTCATTATAAATTACAACTAAAATACATTTTTTAACCTCCAAAAAGTCCCGTCAAGCCGATAAAAAATAATTTTATTGTAAAAAAAAATTACTATAAAAAATAATATTTTTGGCTTGACGGGATTTTTTGGAGGTTAAAAAATGTCTTTAAAAAGCAACGTTTCAACAACAATCCGTCATCATGAATGTAACTAACAGCCTGAAGAAGCTAAGTGCATGACCACTGTAAACAACATTTATATATTTTTTTTATATATATGAAGAAAAGTGAAACTATTTGAAACGTCTCTTTTTAAAGACACGTTTTTACCTCAAAAAGTCCCGTCCTGATAAGAGTGAAATTTCTCTGAGCTAACTACTTATAGCTACACTGACTGTTTTTCTTATCTATATATTACACGGAAACTATAGTATTTGCTTTGTTAGCTTGGCTTTTGACCTTACCTTGTTAAATTTTTTGAAACCAACTGTAGGGTAGCTTTTAACTGACTTGTATATTGTGACCTTGTTATGATAATGGCTTGTGGTTGTTTTATTAAGTTTAGCACCTACTCGCGAGTCAACTAAAATTCTGTTCACACCAAAACTAAAACTTAAAAACGTGTACCCTGGCGTGGCTTAAAGCTAGACTCTCAGTGCAACTTACGGGTAGTTTGTGAAGGTGTAACTATAAACTAGTGTCCAGCCTCCGCCGTCAGTTTGTTGGTCACAATAGACCTGGAAAGCGCTTCCTCCTGCTAGTTTAATCCAGTACAATCCTGACCCACCCTGAGGATTTTCTTCTTTTATATTTTTACATGACTTGCCAGGGTGATCCTTGTCTTCGCCAGTATTCACAGGGGAAGTGGTGGGAAGAACTGGAGGAGAAGTGGGTGGGGCTGAAATAAAAGAAATAAAGAGGCAGATTTAGGCTAGACAGATGTAAAAAGGGTAGCCACAACTCATTTCCCGCTGATAATTCCAGTATTTGTTTTCTATATACCTATGCACAATGCACTTATTCTATCTTTGGTAATCCATCCTCAGTGGTGGATCTAAGGGAGGGACCAAGGGGGCCCGGGCGTCCACCTTAGAGAATATGTATTTTCGAGAGCAAGCTTACCCCATATTTCAGGGTCTGGAAAAACAGGCCCCCACCTACCTGAAGGCATGGATCCGCCACTGACCCTGGAAAAAAATTCTAATCTTTCAGGGGAGAGAATTTGGATACTTGGAGTGTCACGTTACGTTTGTAACATAACAGTTATGAGATTAACGTGGTATGCATGCAAGAATACAGAAGGCAAAAAATGAAAAACAGAACACGGAAATGAGACACGGGACACGGGATATGAGACACGGGGCCCACGGACACTGCCAGATAGAGGACATAGGGCACAGGACACTGGAGACAGGATCGCTGAACACAAACACGCGACACAGGGAAACAGAAAACAGAACACTGGGCACTGGGCAATGAACACTGCATGCACACAGCGCACTGGCCACAGGACACTGCATGTACACAGGACACAGCACAAGTGTTACGAGACTGCTGGAAATCTGAAAAACAATCTTAACAATCCGAGGAAGAACCGTTTCAGGCAAAAATTTCTCTAAACTAACAAACTACTCATTTTGACATACCTTTGGTAGGCTTTTCTTTTTCTAACAAAAAGAAATAGAGTAGTTTGAATTAGTAGTTTATAGAAAGCTAGGATTTCGATACATTATGGAAACCCTGAGTCAGGGTGATTCTTAAAACTAAATATTCCTATTAGTAGGATAAAAATTTAATTTCTAATGGAAAATATTACCATACATTAATCCATGAGTAGGCGAAGCACTTTTATTCCTTTTTTGTTAGGGAATCTTTAAGTACAGGGATAAACTCTGAATTGTTAACTTTGGTTTATTTGGACTTGAATGAATTGATTATATTATAGAAATTGAAATAAAAAAGGAAATTATCTTGTTTTTTCTAACTTCTTTCAGTAGATGTAACATAAGGGTTAAGTCAATATTCCCCCGATTTCCTTTCTAGGGCTAACTATCAAAAGAAGTTCCTGGGTTATTTTCTAGCACTTTAAATACTTTGCAATTAATTCTCTACTTTCCAGCTGTCTGTATGAAAGTCGATTATTGACTGTTATCGTGGATTAGCAATTCAGTTGGGGGAACAAGTTCCAGTTAAGGGCAACATCACTTCTCTGAGAAGTGACTGAGCCCGCAGTTTTCGTCCCAAGTTGCTAGGCAACATGACGTATATATTTATACGCGCGACGGCTTTCGAAGTACTCGTGAGAGCTCGCGCTAGTTTTTGATTGGATAAAATAATTAAGGACCTCTTGGAGAGCTTCAACGAAGATTTGCCAAAACTGGAAGTTATTCCCCCGACTAAATTCATCAACTGCAAGGTTGTAGCGATATCTGAGATGGCGTCTAATAGTAAGAGTCACAAAATTTTTGGATACATAGAGTTTATAAAATGGTTTAATTGCTTACTTTTCTGGCCACAGTAACGATAACGTCCAGAAGGCGGCGCAGGCAGCTGATACACAAGGAAATCGCCTTCACATCTCTTCACCTTGATGAACACTCTTTTAGCACAGCAGTTTCTGCCTTCAGTGAAGCATACTTTCTTCTTTCTAGCGATCTTGCCTATTTTCTTAGGATTGCTTCCAATCATAAAACCAGGGAAACTGGTACCACACGCCGGCACTGATTCACACACATTCTTTTTTAACCTGTGGAACCCAAAACAGCGAAAATTTATATAGACTCTTGGTTTTAGACCATCGTAAATTTTTAATCAAGCGAAAAATTTAATTAAAGAACAATGTGTTTTAATTGAAATGAATTACAACACCTGAAAGGTGTCTAACTTCTACTCGTTATGTTAGCTTTTATTTTATTAATAATATATTTACTGTTATGTTGTTTGACGTGTAAAACTCAAAAAAGTCTCCAGTAAGGGACTGCGCAAGAAATATCAGTACAATAATAATAGCAATAAAATGAGTACATTACTTAAACCCCCGCGCCCTAACCCCTGTACGAAGGCCAAAATTACATCCCACTTCCCTTCTAAAGCTTATAACTAAAACAAACCCCTCCCCATCCTCCAACCCCGGCTCTCATTGCAAAAATTGAAATTATTAAAGATATGAAAACGAAACATGATGATAGTCTCTTATGTGACAGGACGTGCAGATTACAGTCTGGGCTGTCTTGCCAGCACCGGTACATTTCTGACACTACCCATGCTATAACAACAGACATTCATTTCGGCCCAGCTGATGAAAAAGTACAAAGCAACATATTCCATTGGATAAAACAAAAACAGATTGACACCTTGAAGAAAAAAAAAGTTGAAAATGCAAAAACAGAGGAAGAAGCTGTGAAAAAAGAGCCAGTACTATTTTAATCTCACAAGAAGAAATGAATAAACAAAGAAACATGCCTGATTAGAGGAAACCGGGTATCAAAATTCATAAACTTGGTTGACTATTTACACAGCTTAGTAAGTTTACCTGTTTGACAGCTTATAACCTGCTTCACCGGTAAATCGGTACCAGCTCCCTGCCTCTAAATCGTCCGCGTCGCTCTTCCCAGTGTCTTGAGTGAATCGCCTTTCCCTGTCAGCATCGGTCAGCTCTTTGTACGATTTACATGGGTCCTTTCCTACAAAAATTGACATTTAAACTTGTTCAGAGGACAGACAATAAATCATGGTTTGCAGTAGTCAGAGAACTGGTTGTCTCGCGTTGCTAGCTAACGTGACGTATGCAACATTCTGACGCAATATCTCTGCACCACGTTTCACTCCCTTCCTCCCTTCCCTCCCCAGCCTCCCTCTCTGTGTCTCCCTCCTTATTTCTCTCGCTTTCTCTCTCTCTCTCAATGGATAACAAACATGTCGTTGAAGGGTGCAATTGAGCTAATTTGTTTACCTCCTTTAACTGTGAAGATAAATGACATCAAGACTACCACCAAAAAGAGCTTCATCGTCAATAAGACAAGTTCTGGGTAAAAAAAAAAACAAACGTGTTTAATTATATTAGACAGAGCAATTACTGCCATTGTTGTAAAGATTCCATATACTTAGCTACTTCCCATCTTCTGTTTTACTTGTAAGGAAAGCTAAGGCATATATGGCCGACTTTTGTATTATTTCATTTAACCTCGACTAAAATAAAGGGTTTGTTCTCTTGAGTATCATAAGAATTTCTTTCACGGACGTTTATGTCCGTAACGGAACGGAAATCATTTTTAAAGTATCTGAAATAATAATTTAATTCTAGCTCATTACATTATAATCTCAATGCTCTTACAATGTACAGCAATGTTAAGAAAAACAATATCAATGAAAGCAGTATTAATAAAAGTAGAAAAAAATAAGTTAAATTACAATATATAGGATGATGAAATACTATTAATGTTCATTATTAAACAAAAACATTTTGAGCCTAATTTTAAAAAGGCTCGACTGATGGGGCGCTCCGCGCATCAAGCGGGAGACTGTGCCATAGTGTTAGCGCGTAAGATCGATGAAAAAGCGCGATCCCGTAATTCTTAGTCCTGGACTCTGGTCTGTGTAGACGCCTTAACGATTGTAGCCTGTTCCAGGCTCTCGGTGAAGATCACGTTGAAATGGTAGATATCAGGAAAAAAACGAGTGAGAAATAAAAGTAATTTTATTTGCGATGTTACCTAAAGGCCAACCGTGACAAAGGGGTACAAATTAGGAGACAAAAATTAGGAATAAAAAACAATGTTGTCTGCAATATAATCTTAATGAAAAAATGCCACCATGTCCAAAATTTCATTAGCTTACTTGATATGAGACAAAGGTGTATATTTGAACACCACACACAAACAAAAGGAATTAATATTTAACTTCCACTGAGTGCTTCGCCAAAAAGAGTCATTTTTAAAAGGAACAATTTCTGCATGTTGAAATTGTAAAGAAGGGTACTAGTCTAGCTACCAGCAACACTCCTTTTTAGCACTTGACCTCTAGTTGTTCTGATAACCCAAAGTTTGGAAAAACAAGTAACAGAGAAATGAGAACGCCTCTCTTGAAACTTCTGGAATATTTATTCAGTTAATGACATTGCTGCCTGAACAGACCCAACGAAATTCTAAATAATAAATTTTAGACAAGCGTACGCAGTCATGCACAAAGATGTCGGTCATATGTCCGTAATAAGCCCATTTATGCTACAAAGTACCCAAATGTGACTCGCTTTAAATACTCATTGAAAACGCTTTTAATGAGGCCGGTAGTGCAAAAATAATGCACAAATCCATTATATAGCCTATACAAAGCGTACACGTACATTTTAGACTTGCAGAACATGTACGGACCTCGCTGTTATTGAACTGAATGTCGGTTTTCTTCATCCCAGAGAAAATTTGCCATCGGTAATTTAAACGGAAAATCAAGTATTGTTATAACCTTTCTTCACGAATTTGAACTAAGATGCATGAAAATAGCGATTGAGGCGCACAAAGATATCTTTTAATTTTTTGTCATTTCTGTTTTCGGAATATCCTCGGGAAAAAACAATACAATTGGAATCGGATCTGGTAAAACCTCTTGATCATATAAAAACACTATAAAATAATTCACCACTTAAGTTGTATTGATTGAAACTAGTTTTAAATAACTTATATTAATCTGAATGAAACATTATCGAGCGAAATACAATTATTTCTGATGATTATTTTTGGTTGCATTTCGAGTATAGTTTCTGACGGGAGAAAATTTTAAAATCGTCGGCCGATTTATAACACTGAGTTGCTCTTAAAAAGTGGTTTTACTTGTAAAAATTAGAACGTACAGGAACATATCATTTAGTGGGAAATGACGAAGAAGTAAATGGGGGAGATCTTCTTACCTTCGACTGTGCACTTTCTTGTATTCTATCCCTTTGAATGGGTAAATATAAACTGTACAGAAACGCTTATGTTAAAAACCTACAAGTTGTTCCATGGCAATATTAAACTTGACTGAAAATTTGACAACATTTACCCAGGGAGCAAAACACAACATTTCTAGAACATATTATTTGCAAAACTAATCATTTATTGAATCCACAAATATCTTACTGTGCCGACATAAAAGTGTCATATCAATGTTACCTCCCAGTAAGAATGCAATTAGAAAAGCGTCATTCATAAATGTATGTTAGTTTTGGAAAATAAAACACATTTTCTGACCATCCTCGTGCAGGCTGAGGCGCTATTCCTTTGGTGTACTCAGTCTATCATATCAACCGTCAACCAATTTGACCTGCGTTCAACAGTATTAACTGTATGGAAGCCTGCCAAAGCCCCACATTCATCAAGCGGGAATTATCGATCGAAATGCCGCTGATTGTTAATCATTGCGCGCTATTGTCCAAACATCCCTATGGAGTACAATGCGTTGCTTGTACGAAACAAGGTTTTTACAGATCGATTCCATTTTTGTGCTTTTGAATGTGGTTTTCGTAAAACATTTGATGTTAACTCACCAGTCTTGAATCGTTGTCAACCAAACTCGTTCTTCTTAAGTGGTAGAAATGGACATTGACTTGTAACTATTGGCAACCACTGTCAGTTTTCACAAGTATGACAAACAGCGCCAACCAAGGAAGTTAAAACTTTCAGATACATCAAAAGTATTATAATAATAGGTCAATTTTACTTACTAGTTACCGAAAAGTGCTCTTATTTCTTTTTTTAATATTTTTCTTTTTTTTCTTTAGTATCTTTTTCACAGCTTCACGGGAGTAGTGTAAAGGAATAACTCGTAAAATAAACACCATTGTGATGTCCTTTCTTTTCGATAGTTGCCATTTTTCCCGCCTTTATTTAAGTGTTTATATTAAACGCACGAAAACAAATTACCTTATTATAGGAAATTAACGCGTCATGAAATTAACGCGAATTTCAAAAATTCGCGTTAATTTAAGTCGCGTTAATTTTTGTTAACGTTAATTTCCGCACCGTTAATTAAGTGGAGCGTTAATTTCCATGACCTTCTAATTTCCATTATTTTGGTCCCAATTTCTCATTACAGTCCAGACGTTCTTGACTCAAAGGAAAAATCATTATTTTATGAGGGTGGTCATCTACCACTTTCACTGATACTGCGAAGAACGCTCGAAGTGGGAAAAATACCATGAACATTGTTTGCGTTTAAGATTATACGCCTACAAGTGTTGAAATAAACTTGTTCCAGTTGTGTACGTCGCGTTAATTTCCTTTATTTTGAAGTGTTACCCTCTCTTTTTCTCTTTCCTTTATTGGGAAGTAATTTTTCCTTCAATTCGCGTTAATTTAAGTCGCGTTAATTTCCAATACCTTAATTAACACAAGCGTTAATTTCCTATAATAAGGTATGTTTTCTACTCGATGGTATGTTCAAACGTTCAAAGCCAGCATTTTAAATTGTAATAAAATTATAAACGGTAAAATGAAAGTGAACGGTTCAGTGGTAGAGTCTGGCTTGTACCCAATACGGCAGGCCCAACAAATTAAGGGGGAATTATACCCATTGAATTTTCACAGCTTTACACGCGTTTAACTGAAATATCTCGTTCGCGTTTCAAGGAATCCAGAAACGTTCTCATTATCTCATATGTCTATGTTAAACGGTATATTGTAAATTTTTGGTTGATTTTTAAGGATGTTGGGAGAAGACAGTTTTTTCACAAAGGATTAGTAAAATTTAGAGAAATAAGAAATATTGAAGATTTAATGTTTTTTTCAAAATTAGAATTTTTTAGTTAAAAATTGATAGACGGACACCAGACAGTCCCCTGACAACCTGGAGTGCTCTTGCGTGGGGGTCAACTGTCTGGTGGTTTTTTTAATTCTTTTTCTTTTTTTTTAATCCCTTCTTTAAACCTCTTAAAATTTCATTCAAATTCAGGTATAATGCACACTTAACGGTTATTTGTATCGAGCTGCTGCAAGAGTTTGTAATGAACTATGAAGGGAACTTGTGGTCGATAGAACACTGACAACCAGGCCTTATTGTTAATACCTTTAACATTGTAAAGAAACACTTCTGCGTTAGCAAAATTATCTGATAAATCATGATAAAGCGCCGTCCGAAACGAGCAATTTTTATGTGACAATTTTCATGCGAGAATTTTTATTTGCCCGTGTAGATGAGGAAAATGGGTCAATTTTTATGTGACAAATATATTTGCTGAGAAGCTGGCGTGTTTATCTTTTATGTGACAAATAAATTAAAGTTGTCATATACAAAAAATCGCTCGTGTAGGCGACTCGTCACATAAAATGTGGCAAGTATCGCGACAGCTGTGGGCCCCAAATCTCTTTACTTGATAGCCTGCAAATACAGCCGCCTCTCATCGCTCCCGCTACTAGAAGAGGGATCGATGAGAGGCGGTTGTATTCGCAGGCTGCTTACTGGGCACTGTCTCGTAGTTCGTTTACTAACTTATGGGCCAAACCCTGGGCTTGTCGCCGCTGCTCAGCTTTCCAGGGCTTTATCCACCACCTACACTTCTTTTTCTTCATTTTCGCTATTTATATCAGACTAGATATCAGACGCGATAATGGCCGTAGCTTCATTTTTTTGCCTGTTCGTAAGCGCCATATGTTTTTTTTTGAATTTTTTTTTTTTGACACAACTGATTTTAATTTTTCACAGAAATAGTTTCTAATGACACTGAACAAAACCATGTAACAAAACGATACTTAAACAGTTTGACATGTTCCTTTGTAACAAAAGAAAGTTAGTTTGACGACTGTACCAAGATAATTATGAAGAAAACTGACCGTTACGTTGATTGATTTTAACAAATTTCTATAGAAGGGTATCAAAGTTCGCGTAGTCAGAGTTATTTTTTGCGAGGACCTTTCTTTAGCGAGGACCTTTTTTCGCGGGATTTTAATTTCGCGATTTTTGAAAATTGCGAAAATCGCGAAAATTAAGTCCCGCAAAAATATATAACAATAAGGTATACATTAAATCGAGAAAACAACACTACGTTTACTTAGTGAAAGTAGGCTTCCGAAATTTTTTTAAATTCAGGAATTCCTTAGATTTCTGTTCGAAACGGTATAGGTAGTTCACTTAAGGTAATTCACGTGAAATAGAACTGCTCATAGATTTTCAACCAAACTCTGCCGGTTGGTTGTTTACCTTAAGGGAAGTTAAATTTTGAAAAAAAAGGGGGTCACCGTATTCGTTTAGGAGCAGGAAGACATTGTTTATACCACATAATTCTTTAATAATTCCTTTGCGAGTACTGGCAAAGTACACGTTTTCGGTGATAATGTATTATTCTGCCATAGAAATTGATTTGTATTCATTTTATAAAAAGAATTTGATCGTTACTCTCGAACTAAGAGAAAGAAATGATAGGTCACCGAACTCGTTTACGATAAAACGATGATTTATCTCTCTCGCGCGCCAAGCCGCATAGAAAAAAGCGGCCATTTTGTTTGTGTGCGCGCCGTAAAATTCTGCGCAGTAAGGATGCGCAATGCAATACTAGGGAATCACCAAACTGAAGATCGACCGACACATCCAAGCTTCAGGATTGATCGACGGCGCAAAGGTTCAAAGCGCAAATGAGCTAACTCTGACGTCAATCACCTTCTTTACCGTTATCCTTTTAATTTCAGTATTAACAATAAATTAACATAAAACCGTTTCTCTTCGCAAAAAGTCCACCGTCATTAAGGATCATTTAATTTCACTATCCATTTTCTATTGTCTTTGAATTGAGTTTATAAAAAGGCGAAATTGGTATTACGCAATGTCAATATTTCCTATCAATCGGCGAACAAAAGTACGTCCCTGCTTAATTTTTGATCGGAAGAGCTCGGATACAGTTCCCCTGACTTCACGTGAACGGATAGCCATGTTCATGAGGGAGGACGATAGTCTTTCACCCTCGGCTGGCGAGCAGAGCGATGAAGGATACACAGAAAGGCAACAAGAAAGTTCGCAAAACGGCGTCCAGTGTGAGGAGAATGATATGAATACCAAAGAGGAAGCATACCTAGTCATTCCACCGGCAAACGCATTCGTGTATACTTCGAGGAAGAGAAAGAAAAGTTCACCTGAAGAGATCGCCATTAGAAAAAGGAGCATCGTACAGACTTTGAAACGGAGGCGAAATGCGATATGCAAGGAAATAGAGAGAGACTGGTTTCTTCAAGGCGCGTATCTGGAAAAACACCGGCATAATTTGCAAGTCACCCATAAACTGACAGCACGAGGTTTGATGTGGCCTTGATTCTGAAATGTGAACTCTCGTTTAAGGTTGTATATTGTATTTCCTTGTAACTTATCTCACTTGAGTTCAGAATGTGATTTTATGATAATTTCAGCCCAAAATCGTGCGTTTTCGTTCTTTACCGGCGGTCAAGCGATTAAGTAGCAACAAATCGCACTATATATCATTTGAAATTTGTTATTACATCAAATTTAACTTGGGAAAAGCCCGATCTGAATCAACAGGTCAAACACATTAATGTGACGCTGGTTTTGTAGGCGCCTTAACCTTTCGCCGTTTTGGTCAGGTGTACGCGCACACTGTAGTTCTGTTATATAAAACTTTAAATCAAATGTATCGTGTGTTATGTAACGTAAGGTAACGTATGCATTGTAATTTGCACGTTACATAATTCAGCACTTGTAATCACAACATTTGCACTGACAATGAAAAAAGGTCGTTTTGTTTTTTTTGAAGATTTCAATAGTGTTGCTGTTGTCTCGACCAGTTCTGTATGTGATTTTATGATATTTTCAGCGCAAAATCAGTGGCCCAGCGATTACGTAACAACGAATCGCACTACATACCATTTGAAGTTTGTTGTTTTGTTATGGATTTAATCAAATAAATTTAACTTCACTGTTACCCAGTCATTTAACTTGAGTTCAAAGTTTTAGACCGCTGCTACAAGGTACCAAGTTAAGGTATAACCGATGTACCGGCCATTAAATGGGAAAAGCAACAGGTCAAACACATTAATTTGACGCTTTCCTTGCAGGTGCCTTGGCCTTTTGCCGTTTTGGTCAGTTGCACGCACACTCTGTAGTTGTATTATATAAAACTTTAAATCAAATGTATCGTATGTTATGTAACGTGAAGTAGCGTATGTTATGTAACTTGCACGTTACATAAATCAGCACTTGTAATCACAACCGTTAGTACACTGACAATGAAAAAAGGTCGTTTTGTTTTTTGAAGATTTCAATAGTGTTGCAGTTGTCTTGACCAGTTCTCTATGTGATTTCATGATAATTTCTGCGCAAAATTGTGCGTTCATGATCAGTGGCCGCGCGATTACGTAACATCAATCGGGCTCCATTTCGTTTGAAAATTGTTATTTTGTTATGAATTGACTCAAAAAATTAAATTCTCGTATCACTATTGCCCAGTCATTGTTCTTGAGTTCTGTACGTGATTTTAAGATAACTGCAGTGCAAAATCGAGCGTTCATGATCGATGGCCGAGCGATTACGCAACAACAAATCGCACAACATATCATTTGGAAATTCTTATTTTGTTATGAATTTAATCAATCAAATTTAACTTCTCGTATCACTGCTGTCCAGTCATTGTACTTGAGTTCGGTATGTGATTTTATTTTAACTTCAGTGCAAAATCATGCGTTCATGACGAATGACCGAGCGATTACGTAGCAACAAATCGCACTACATACCATTTGAAATTTGTTATTTTGTTATGAATTTAATCAATCAAATTAAACTTCTTGTATCACTATTGCCCAGTCATTGTACTTGAGTTCTATACGTGATTTCATGATAACTTCAGTGCAAAATCGTGCGTTCATAATCGATGGCCAAGCGATTACGTAACAACAAATCGCACTACATACCATTTGAAGTTTGTTAGTTTGTTATGAATTTAATCAATCAAATTTAACTTCTCGTATCACTATTGCCCAGCCATTGTACTTGAGTTCTGTATGTGATTTCATGATAATTTCAGTGCAAAATCGTGCGTTCACGATTGGTGGCAGAGCGATTACGTAACAACAAATCGGGCTTATAACATTTAAAAATTTGTTATTTTGTAATGAATTGAATCAATCAAATTTAACTTGGGAAAAGCCCGATCTGAATCAACAGGTCAAACACATTAATTTGTAGGCGCCTTAACCTTTCGCCGTTTTGGTCAGGTGCACGCGCACTCCGAAGTTCTGTTATATAAAACTTAAATCAAATCTATCGTATGTTATGTAACGTAAGGTAACGTATACATTGTAACTTGCACGTTACATAATTCAGCACTTGAAATCACAACCGTTGCACTGACAATGAAAAAAGGTCGTTTTGTTTCTTAAAGATATCAATAGTGTTGCTGTTTTCTCGACCAGTTCTGTATGTGATTTCATGATAACTTCAGCGCAGAATCGTGCGTTCGAATTCATGATCAATGGCCGAGCGATTACGTAACAACAAATCGCACTACATACCATTTAAAATTTCTTATTTAGCTATGAATTAATCCATCAAATTAAACTTCTCGTATCACTATTGCCCAGTCAGTTAACTTGAGTTCTAGCTAGTTCTGTTTGTGATTTCATTTTAACTTGGGTGCAAAATCGTGCGTTCATGTTCGACGACCGAGCGATTACGTAACAACAAATAGCACTACATACCATTTGAAATTTGTTATTTTGTTTTGAGTTTAATCAATCAAATAAAACGTCTTGTATCACTTTTGTCCAGTCATTGTACTTGAGTTTTGTATGCGATTCATTGATAGCTGCAATGCAAAATCGTGCGTTTTTGTCCATGATCGGTGGACGAGCGATTACATAACAACAAATCGCACAACATACCATTTGAACAGCGATACGAAAAGTTAAATTCAATCAAATTTAACTTTTCGTATCGCTGTTACCCTGTCATTGTACTTGAGTTTTGGATGAGATGACTGAACTGCAGTGCAAAGTCGTGCGTTCATGATCGTTGGCCGAGCGACTGATGTAACAACAAATCGCACTACATACCATTTGAAATTTCTGTTATGAACTGAATCAATCAAATTTAACTTCTTGTATCACTATCGCCCAGTCAGTTTGTTTGAGTTTTGTATGCGATTTCGCAACAACAAATCGCACAACAAATTATTTGAAATTTGTCAGTGTGTTATAAATTAAATATTTAACTTCACGTATCACTGTTGTCCGGCCATTGTGCTTGAGTTCTCAGTGAGTTCTGTAGTATGCAATTCCCACGAGTCCCTTACTGAGCTGTAAGGGACTCGCGATGAGCGAGATGGCATTTGAACGACATTTTTGGCTAGGTTGGCGAAAAAAAAAAACAAAGCTAAATTTCACCGTCATACATCTGTCGACAAAGACAGGTACAGACATTTTATTTGGGTACTTAATTTTAAGCCATATTTCATATGGCTACATGTAACAATATATCGTTCATAACATTAAATATTTAGATATAACGTCTCTTTTTTGAAACACATCTGAGAGACGGAACAATTTAAAATTGTAGGTAGGATGTGGGTTAGAATTGTTGTACAACAGAACTAGTGAAAGATTACAAGAATTCTCTCGTTAGATTCTCAAGACGTATGTGAGTGAAGCGAGTACTTTTCTCTTGGCTGTTTTCCCTCGAGTCGCTCGCGCATTCAGGTATTTCTTTGATATTTATCTTGTTCTGCTCCACTTTGTTAAAAAGAAGGCCCGCTCCCGTTTATCATGATAAAACGATAAAAAAAACGAAATGTTCAAGTTTCTTTTAAGCCGAATATAACTTGTGCTCGACATCTCGGCACTTTTGTAACGCCGAATCGAGCAAACCACACTATACTGCCTATTTGCGATACTGAATCCATCTGTGTGGCAGCAATCAGCTCTCCTAGATCAAGCTTTGACCCAATAACTGGCAGCTTTTGCTGTGGCCTAGCATCAGTTATTCTGATTGGTGATTAGAGATCTTCAACCCGGCATGGTCCATATATTGTAGTGTATCACTCATAAGATCAATCAAGCCTTTCGTCATAAAGGCCGTGCACTGTGTAGTCCGTACAGTTCGGGTGTCAGTTGTGGATTGTGATGAGCCCCATATGCACCGTAGCCATTGTCAGGCAAGATGCGAAAGCTGAGCTTATGAGACACAGCGAAACCGTCTGTTCCTTCCAGCTGGGTCAAGAGAATAAGTATTTGCCTGGAATGGAAAGCAAAGCTCAATAAGAGTTTTCGACATGATCGTATGTTGTACTCTAAAATTCAGTCACAATTCTTGTTTAGCAAGCCACTTTTCTCCCATGATAAATCTTTCTGCCTTGCCTCCCCCCCCCCCCCCCCCATCAATTTCTTTACAGACTATATAATGTCGTTGTAGGATGAAAGCTTAAAAAGGCGGCAAGATATAGTTCCATTTTTGGGACTGAGAAAGTTTAAATTCACTTCCGTGACCAATCCCTGCGTTCGAGTCGCTTTGAAAACCCTAGCCTGCGTTGCAGACGAGCAAAACCCCGGTAACTATGGTTTCACGAGATCCACTCGACCAATTACGGCGCACGAAAGAACGGTCCTATTCAAGAGCCAATCAGAGGTTATTATAGAAAACCCTGGTAACACGCGGGGGGCCGGAACAAGCTTTTGTGCACTGATTCGCAGACGGACTATACTGGGGTTTTGTTCGTCTGCAACGCAGGCTATGAAAACCCACGATTTAAGAAACTGCCATTGTCAAATTTATTGGTCTGATTATTTGGCACTACTTATGCCATTAGCTTTTTTATTCACCATAAACAGGGAAGATCGAAACTTCTTAACGAATTTTTTCAAAACGTTTTCTTTAACATTTCTTTGCAGGAAACACCAAAACTCTACCCTGTTCGATCATATTCTACGAGTTTTTTTTAAAGTAGTTTCATTTTAACTTACTTATGAAGAGGTGGAACACAGTCAGTTGTCATGAGCACTCCTCTAGAAGACACCACATTAAAGCTCTCTGAACAGTTACAGTCCACGAGCAAATGGTGGTCAGGTCGGCGGTTTTCCGCTACAACAATCAATCCCGCAATTCCTTGCGCCATGTAGTAACACGTGACACCAGGAATTCCCTATAAAAAAGATGAGTTATGCTACTGTATGGTATTTTACAGGAATACGAATCAATGGTAAGCAAAACATAATATTATCAGTATGGTCGGCTTGTTTCAGCGTGAAAAGAATTATAAAGACAACGATTTATTATTGGTTTGCAGCTTGAAGTCAGAATCTTTGTTTACCGAAAAAAAGAAAATGACATTTGTTTACCCTCGGTAACTGATTTAGCACAAGTGCTAACGGGGCCGAGCATTCAAACATGAGAAACAAATATTACAAATTAAACACAACAAGGTTAAAAATCCCAACTGACAGAAGGCGAACCAGTTGCCTATTTACAAGCGTGGCCGAGTACGTAGTTGAACTCGGGTCTACCGTGAAACAACGCCAGCTAATGGTCAGAACGGGACTTGAACCCTGGACTCCCGGATTTCAAGTCCGGCGCCCTAACCACTCGGCCATGCTGCGTCCCTATACGTCAAACCTCCCTAAACCAAAAGTCACTAGGCCTTCAAGGAACTGTGTCAAGGATTTTAGTCAAATTTAGACATAAGAAAATTGCCACCAAATTGAGTGAAATATAAAAGTAACCACTTTAAACAGTGAAGAGTCATTTAAATAACACAGCAAATATAAAAGAAGGTACGGATGGACAAAAATTTAAGAAGATTTAAACGGATTGCGATATGGGTTGTAACTTTAAAATTATAACGCCCAGCAGACATGTTTGTAATGAAGAATGCTTTATAAATTTGTCATTTAGATCCACAGAAGTAATTTCTTCACTAACATTAAGTTTGATAGCGAGTATTTGGCAAAACCTGATAAAATAGACTGGTCTCAGACACACAATGAGCGCCTTAACTGTCGAGACACTCGGCACTTTTTGAGTACCTTGGACTATTTTTACCCTTTACCCCTTCGATACTACCCCCTTCAAACATGTGATAAAAATGAAAAAGTGAGCTTTTCATCTACTTGTTGTACAGATGCCATTCTTCAGAACAGACAAGAAAAATTTTGCCAGGGCAAGTATGACATCTTGCGTACTTGCCCGGCTGACGACTTGGAGATAAAACGAGTCTCTCCCCCCGAAAATAATATTGGATTTGCTATCTGCAAGATTTTCTTCGTTTCTGTACAACATTAAAAAGGGGGAGGGGAGTGGTTCACAAGCTGCACCCGATTTAAAGTGGAAAAATGGAAATGTTTAAGTTAGCACTCATTTTAACCAACTGTCTCAAGTTCTTTGTCGCTCACTGCAGTTTCTTTACGTCGAACAAATTACCTCATGTCGCTTTCCTTTTGTCGTAGCCAATAACAGCAGCGTGTCAGCCAAGCAGAAATCTACCATTGGAACTTGCTCCACCATGACTGCACGAGAGCTGTGGACTGACAGAACATAGTTTGGAAAAAGCTCTTCATCTACGAGTCCTTTGACGAATGCTGCTCCTACAGCTTCATTATGTCTTGCTTCCAACGACTGCCAATGGTTGAAAGCTGAACAAACTAAAGCGGAAAATCAAGAGTTTAAATTACCAGTGATCTGCTCAGTAGTACAGTTGAAACTCGATAACTCGAACCCTCAATAACTCGAACCTCCCGCTAACTCGAACCTTTTTCGATCCCCCTCTTACTAATTTTGCCCTCGATAACTCCAACTCCCGATATCTTGAACCTTTTTCGATTTTCCTTGAAGGTTCGAGTTATTGGGATTGAACTGTATAAGTCAAAGTAAATTAGTTGTTGCGTAACTGGTCAAATCTGTCACGTGGAACAAGTCACACTGCGTGCACTGAACTATAGAAAATAGAAAAGTAAGCAACAAACAACAACAAAATTAAACAATAGAAATTTACGACTGGCCAAAGTTTAGATCTTACTGAAAGAATACTATAATATTGTTTAAAGATGTCTCCAAAACATCTTAGAGCCTTCTACTACATAGACTGCGAGCACTCTCAGGCTCTCTCTTTCCCCAGCGTGCGACGCAAAAACACAAATGCGAAATGAGATCGAGCAGCAATCGGCGAGTGGCGAGAATGTTTCCATCCCCTCTTCGTTTTTCTCCATTCACATGCATAATTTGAACTTTTCCGCTTGCGCGTAGGACATCATCGGGAACAAAAACCGGCTTCTCGCAGTCTCTCTACGGCTAACATCTAGCGTTTGAAGTAGTCCCTCAGTAGCATCTTGTATAGTAATTGAATCAGAAGCTTACAGCCTCACTCGACTGATTCAATGACTAAAAGCTAAAAGCTTTCGGTTTCTCAAGTGCCCTCAAAATATCATAATTACCTTAAATATACTTGCCGCGATATGAAGTATTTCCCTGCATTACTTACTTATCATATAGGTTCCTTCCTCCAGAATACCGTTACAAGAAACATCAGACTTCACTTGTCTCCTGCTGTGACAAACCAGCGAGAGGGGTCTGGGAGTAAGTGTACCAGAGGACGTGCGGCACACAATGATTGACAGGTCAAGGAGAGATTTTACACCTTCCGCCTTTCCCCTGAAAAAAAAAAAATGTAATAAAATAAAATAAAATAAGTGGGAATTTACAGTGGTATCGTTCACACTTCATCCCACTGATTTCAGATTGAATTGATTTAGTGTTGGTTATTGTGGAGGGAGAAAAACTGGAGAACCCGAAGAAAAACCCTCAGAGCAAGGACGAGAACCAACAACAAACTCAACCCACATATGACGCCAAGTCCGGGAATCGAAACCCAAGTCACATTGGTGGGAGGCGAGCGCTCTCACCATTGCACCATCCCTGCTCCCTAATGTAGCGACAGTTTATGGTTTATAACATGATATCTCAGCCGACCAGCAGTTGTAATTAGCTCACAGTGGTTACAGCTGGTTACTTGATTTTCTCCCACCAATCACAGTGGCATATCATTTCAAATCAGGTCATCAGAATTCCCAGCATTTTGGCTCTCCCACAATTGGATACAATACGTGTGATTCATGAAAGTTTCCATCGAATACAGTCGAAGCTCTCGTAAGCGGACACCCTCGGGACGCGAAAAAAGTGTCCGTAACTGGAGCTGGCCACTTACGAGAATGGTTCTCGTAAGCGGCCACCAGAGGTGTAAGGGATAGATGGCCGCTTACGGGGGCTTGCCCAGCTAACAATAACCGGACGGACGTAGATGACGACAAAACAAACACTGAAATATGGTACTGTAATTACTGTAAAACTGATCATTGTGACGAACGGCGATGTGAAGTTGATTGATAAAAACAAGATGATACAGAGGCTTTTTATAGGATTTTCTTTGGGGTGTCCGCTTACGGGAGTGTAAAAACAAAGAAAAAGTCTAAGTCGTAATCTGTGAAAGTGTCCGCGGCCGCTTACGGGAATGTCCGCTTACGAGAATGTAAATATACAGAGTTGGTATGGGAGTTAAAACGGGGTTTCAAACAAGGCGGACGTAAGTAGAGCTGTCCGCTTACGAGAGTGTCCGTTAAGAGAGCTTCGACTGTAAACTGGTTACAATGTATACGTAGTTGCAGTCATTGCAAGCAAGAAATTGACTTGGTTCACAATTCTGACAATACTTGCTGAAAAACACTTGTGAGAAACAACACCATAAGTCCATGCAATGCCACATGCTTATACACGTACTCGCACAAACACAACACAGAAAAACTTAATTTACCTGACTCCCTCCTGGAACAAGCAAAAGTCGACTTCAGTAGTAGAGAACACATTCACCAAAGCAACCTTAGCTGGAGGACCCGCAAATGCTGGGAAACAACCATTGACACGAGCCTCAGCCCAGCCCTCCCTGATCTTGCATACGTCCACACTATCAAAGTACCTGTTGATCAATAAACAAGAATACATTCTTCAATAAACGTTGTTGTCTGTCATGACAATATGTGATGCTCCTCAGCCGATGCAATTGCATCAAAATTGAAGGCGTATTTCCTGCCTTTCTGGAGCACAAGTTCGATTTTGAGGAAGAAGGGGGGGGGGGGGGGCACGCTCCCGTTTATGGGAAGAAAGACACTTACTTCATGAAGTCCTCAAGGGACATCCAGAAGACTCCTTCCTCAGATCCATGGGCCATGAGCTCATATCTCAACTCAGGGGTCCACAGAGGGGACGCATCAGACCAGTCACCAGTCCACGAAAAACGACCCCACGGGTTACGAAGACGAACAAGTCTGCAGCATAAATCATTAAACGTTCAGTAACTAGCCTACCATTTCAATAATTGGCAGATACTGCTTTTTACATTTACGTTTTAGAAAAAAAATATTCTGAGCAAACTGACCTAAACATGATTCTTGTGAACTGGTCACATATAAAGTCAAGAAATAATTTTTGCAGTCCATTTTAATTTTGTCCAGTTTAAATTACTCCAGTCTCAATTCAGCTCCCTGATATTAAGTTAGCGTTTTGCATGTGTTTTGATTAAAAGTTTTAAATCCTTATTGAATTCTTTAGTTCAACCCAGCATAACATACAAAGCAGTCCTTCCATTTTAGCCAAAGCGTGTTTCTTAGTTAATTCATTACTCTTTATGTGCACTCGCCCCCATCATATGTAAAAATTTTGCAACTGCAAGCGTAAAAAACAAATTGCCCTGTAAAGAAAACTTAGACAGTGTAACGTAACCAGCTTACCTAATACCGTGTACATCCTTAACATCAAGTACTGAGTATGCATGGTGTGTTTGTAATCCAACTGCTGCAAACACAGCCTCTTCCTCTGGTTTAGTGTCTCCACCACATGAAGCACCCATTAAAAACCTGCAAGATAAATTACAATGAGGAGGACGCATGTCACAAACGAAAAGTGGACACACCCATATTTCACTGATCACATAATTTAGCGTTTAGTGCCGCAGTTGAGGCAGAGCGCTCATCGGCAGCAGGGCGTTTATAGGAATGGGATGCCATTTTTTCACACTGCAAACTCAGAAAAATTTTTTCCTCCTTTTCAACACAGTTCTGAGAGGTGTTAATTGAGCAGAATACCAGTTTCTGGTAGTTATTATCATGGAAACAAAAGTTTACACTCCTATAAAAGCCTGACAGTTTCGGGTGAACAAATATAAAGGGGGTGTTTATGCATATGGGAGGGGAGGGGCACTTATTTGATGGAGAGCATTTAATCAAGCTGCTGTGCAAAGTACCGGTAATTTAATTTGTTCAGTTGACTTCAATCTGGATCGGGCACTTACGATCATGTTATGGGGGGTAGCCCTTATTTTGCCGACATGACCCAAAAATGGTTATGCTACATACCCAGCACTTCTACAGCTCAGAAGCTGTGCCCAGATCATGTCCTTATCTATAGGCTCTGTATCACTTGTGGGATTTTGAGGCTCTGTATTAAAACAAAACGACAACAATGACCAATGAGGATGAAACTAAAAAAATCAAGAAATCAAAGCCTAACTAGGACACTTCAGTTCAGTGACCATGGTACAAAGATACTTGAATCTACCAGTGATTTGAGCCAACAACAAAATATATATGAACTAACATAATATCAAAGCAATCTGCTTTCACCAGCTAGCTGTAGCCTTGAACTGGTAAAAGACAATTTCTTCCTTATTAAAGCACTGATGCCAATCAATCAATCAACATTTTTTTGGGTGGATGCTTCCAATTTGCCAAATTATTGTGAAGAACACTCTAGCCTGAGTGGCCGGCATTCATTTTGAAGGGGAAGGGGGAAGGGGAGTTCCAGCACGATGCAGAAGGAAGAGCGCAAAATGCAAGAAAAGAAGATCTGCCACACAGGCTAAGAACACTCTGGCTTGGAAATTTGGAAAGATTCCTCTGTTAACCTAACCATCACATTTTGTTTCATACTTTCTACCAGCAGAAAAGGTAATAATGGTTGAAATTTCTTATATTGGACAAAAAAAAAACAGCATCTTACCATGTAGCATAAAACTCTCACATGGTGCTCCTGTCAAGGTAGCCAGGCCTTCTATGCAGCGACCAGCAGTAAGAGCCTGGTAACAACCATGCAGTTTTGCCATGGCCTTCTCAATTAACGGCACCCAAAGCTGCTGTCGACGAGCCTACAACAAAACATCAATCAGAAAATATTTAGATTAAATCCAGTGATTTAATTTTTCAGTTCAAAGATAGCAATCACTCAAGGATCTTCACACAATGCACTAACCATTAAGTTACAGTGCATCCTTGATGAGCACCATTTTAGCTTTATTTAATGATTAATTTTTATTCCTTAGTTTTATTTACCTGTGAATACGCTGGCTGTCCATAGCCATTGCAAGGTAATAAGTCATCAACTAGGATAACTGTCCATTTTCCATCTTTGCAAAGCCGGACTTGGTAAGCTCCCTCTGGATTAATCTAGGGAAACAAAGTTTTAACAAATTCAAAATATTTTCTCCTAATTTTAAAATAAAATGTACTTCACCCAATATTAGAGGAAAGGGGTAGATCACTCTCACTGATAGAATACATGATAACTTAGGAGTCCAAACTTCAGTAATTTTTTCTTTTTACAGTTTGCAACATATTTTAATTTCATTCATTTTTAACACATTTGAGAGTTTGGTGGTGTGTCACTTCTTCATCAGTTTGCATTTGATGAGTTTCTTGTACTTAATAACATGCATCCTTGATAACTGAACAGATCTAAATGTAGTCAAGAAGCATTAGATGTTTGCCACATTTTCCAGAAAGCAAATTTAGGGAAATAGTCAAAGAATACATGTTCAACCTCAAAATAGAAGGGATAGGATAATATGCGAGCCATGCGAGCCAGAAATCCCAAATCCCAATAAAAGGCTAACTGCAAGCTACCTAAACTAACTGTGAGCTAACCAGAGTACTATTTAGGCTAACCAGAGTGCTATTTAGGCTAACCAATGTGTTCTTTAGGCTAACCTGAATGACTCGCATGATTCGCATGACTCGCAAGCCATGTGAGCCATGCAAGCCAGAAATCCCTAATCCCAATAAAAGGCTAACTGCAAGCTACCTAAGCTAACTGTAGGCTAACCAGAGTGCTATTTAGGCTAACCAAAGTGCTATTATATTTAGGCTAACCGAAATGGCTCGCTGGCTTGCAGATTATCCGGACCCAAAATAGAAAATCAGTGGCACAGTTGCGTACCTCTCTTGTTATCACAATTTTTTCCAGAAGTTCAGGTCTTTCACCCAAGACAGCCATAGCACTCAAAAACCTACAATGATTAAAGTATAGAGTAAGTTTAATTCAGACTTTAAGGATGAAAC
The DNA here is from genome assembly GCF_052425735.1 of Oculina patagonica. NCBI lineage: Eukaryota > Metazoa > Cnidaria > Anthozoa > Scleractinia > Oculinidae > Oculina > Oculina patagonica. The sequence goes on from NC_135762.1 coordinate 32,027,043, forward strand.
CTGCTTTTTAAATTACTGAAAGTCATTTTTTATTATTTATGATTATTTTTATTACACCTGAGTAAGCGGGTGATGAACTGCAGATACAATGATGCAGACAATGTCCTCTACGGATCGGTAGAGGTGATTGGAAAGCTTAAAGAAGTTGGCAAACATTATTATTATATTTATTATTTTATTGAGTGAAAAAAGCATGGTGCATTTCAATCAGTACCTTTCTGACAACTTACCAACAGTCACCCAGAACCCCTTGCATGATGTCATCAGGTCTTGGACTACGGAACACTGCCAGTGGAATTGCAGCTGTACCACGCCCACCTCCAAATGACTTGATGTGCTGTGGGCGCCGCCATTCTGCTACACGAGGGTGTTCAGAGAAGCGTGGCTCAAGATACAGAGATTTTTCAGTGGGTGGAAAGGAGTCATCTATGAACTCGATTCTTTGCTGAATGTTACAAAAAGGTTAAAAACAAAATTACCATGTAGTTTTGAACTCTGTGAATGTTACAACCCATCAAAGTAGTGATATAGCAGTTTTCAACTGAGTGTCGTAAAACCAAAACCAAAATAATCACTCTGGGCAATCGCAAAAGTCACAAACAATTCAGTGATCCAATCAAAACTTGAAGCAAATACATGTAGCCAGCAGGAAGCAGAGAAAAACATGCGAGAGAGTCACGATTGGTTTTGGTTTTACTTCTGATTGGTTGAGAAAGTGGCATGAGTGTTTTAAACCAATCACTTAGCATAACAATGCAAAACCAAAGCAAACACAAATTATTTTCAATCCTTTAACACTCAAGTGAAAACGGGTGTGTGAAATTTGCAGAATGCAGTATATAATTAATACAGACTACAGACTAATAATTTATTTTTTTTTTTAATTTCTAATTATGAATTTTTATTGTAAATAGTTTGTAATTAACTTTCGTTTACTTGTATTTTTTTTTTTACATTGCTGCTGAAAAGCCCTTTTTAGGGAGCGCAATTAAATTGTATGTATGTATGTAAGAGGACAGTTACCATTACCATTATTGAAAGCTAACCGTAAACAGGCTAGCCAAAGTGCTATTCAGGCTAACTGCAGTGAATAGAAGGCTAACTGGAGTGCGTAGTAGGCTAACCAGAGTTAAAAGTCTTCAGTCTGCATTCTCCAAATGTCAGACACTGAGTGAAAATAACATTTCACGGTTGTTTGCAAATCCAAAAAGAAGAGACCCTACAAAAGAAGCATTGAACCCAAACTTGACTTTTTGACAAGATGCGCTGTCAATGATAATTAAAACACACCAATATTGTACTTACACTATTGCAGTACTGCACAATGTTGATCCACTGCTCTTTGGCCTGTTTCTCGTCACGCATTCTCCTAGACTCTGCAGGGATACTCTTCTGGCGCTTTATCCTTTTATTGGGGCTGGCTGATGGTGATGGCTGAGTGGATTCTCCAGAGGTTGAACCATCTTTCTTTGAATCGCATGCACTACATGCAGTGGCAGTCGATGAATTGACAAGAGTACAAGTTGGGCAAGGCCAACCAGGGTCGACTACAGTAGAACCTTTAAAGTTGAATATTAAATTTATTATTTATAATTTATTAATTGAGAGCAAGGGCTGTTCTGGGAGAATATCAAACAAGCTCTTTCTGGTGTTAATTTGAGACAATCCTCGACCATCCGACCTCAAGCGAGAAAATAGGAGACATGGCGGCCTAATGATTAGCATGCTGGACTCTGGATAGAGTGGTCTTGGTTCGAACCTGAGCTGGAGTCAATGTGTTGTGTTCCTGGCATGGGCAAGACACCTTTCTGACATCATGCCTCTAAATTTGCCCACCCATGTATATAAATGGGTACCAGTGAGCTAATGCTGAGGGGGACCCTGGGATGGACTAGCATCACATCAGGGGGGGAGGGAAAGAAATTCTCCTAATTGCTTAAAGCTACAGAAACTCTGATAAGCTTCAGTGGTGTGGGTCACTTGGCTTATGTTAACGTAAACTTTACCTTTTACCTTAAGTCTTTCAGGTGAGGATGAAGTAAAGCAGGTTCATAGCGGGGGTGAATAGGGGTACGCAAATACGCCGATCGTGTAATTCTCAGCTAATCCACAATCTGCTGTATGTTCAAAATCCGCGAATCCGCTCAATATTTTGCAAAAATCCACAATCTGTGCGCCTTTTAAGGCTAAATCCGTCAATCTGCGAATCTATTCACCCCCCTCTTCGTACAAGACTGATTAGGACAATATTCTCCCAGCACAATCCCGAGGTTGTATGTAGCATGAGCTAACAATAATTTTATTATAAGACTCTTCACTGCATGGAGCTAACCAGGAATTAGCATAGCTCGGAATACCCAGTAAGATTTGGCCCATAAGTGAAGCTACATTTGGACCAGAGCTTTAATTTTGGTGGAATGTGCATCACAGGTGCTTGTCCAAATACAGCTATGTACACTGATTTAAGTTTTAATTATGATTGGCGGGTATAATTCTGAAAAATGCTGCAAGAAATTTTTTTTTCTTTATTACTAAGTAACCAGTATACCTGATGAATCAGTAGTTTCTCCTGAAGTGCTCGGTTTAGGTCCAACTTCACGAGCACTTCCGCAAACTTCACAAATTGGATTAGAGTGTTTGTTATCGAAAGTACACCCAGAGCAACTCCAACTTCCGGTACCAACATCTTTAGACACATGAGAAATGGAAGATTCAGGAAATGGTCTAGGTTTAAAACCTTCCTCTGGACATGGCGAATGACAAACCGTGCAGTTCACACCAACATTATCGTACAACAAACTCTGGCAGTTTGGACACTTTAGAACCTCAGGGCTTTGCTGGGCAATTCCTGGATCCAATTCAAGTGATAAATCGGGATAGAGCCTTTGATTCGAAGAAGGTCCTGCACTTGTAGAAGTATCCGCCACAACTAGAGAGGGATCGAACTGGCAGGCAGAACAGACGTTAGTTTTCCATGGATTAGACAAAGTACATCGCGGACAAGTCCATTGTTTTCCGTTGTGATCGGAATTACGAGGCGATTCTATCTTGTCCGATCCGCACTGATTGCAAAGAACTACCGTCTGTGGATTACGAGAGCCACACGATTTACAGATCCAAGCAGCAGTAGTTTGTTTACGGCGACCACAAGCTAAACAGGTGGGATTTCTTCCTGGGTTTATCAAAGTGCATTTCTCGCAAGTCCAATCCTGCTCTGTCGAAAAATTCACTCCCATTTCATCCATTTGCGGGTTAAACGTCAACTAAATTACATGATTATCCACTGATATGGATAATATAATAGCGCAAAAGTCTTGCAATTTACAGCGCAAATCACAAGGTAGATTTACCTTCGATAAATTACAAGTGATAGTTATTCAGTCAGTTCCATTTATAGTTCTTGGTCAGCAGTGATTTTGAGCCGGTTTTTGATCAAGTACTTTACTAAGTGGGGTGGTGACATGCAATCGTACCCGAATGAACGACAATAAAAAAAGCATTAAAAAGAAAACCCACAAACGAAATAAGAAACTACTGTTATTTTCTGCATTTCTCCTTCTTTTCTCGCTAATTTTAAGATTGAACCCTGCTTTTACAAAAAAATTTGGTCAGAGATAATTCTTATTTCCCACCCTCCCAAAAGGTATTTTTTTACTATTGAAAACGAGGCTACAACAAAACCGGAAGTGAGATTATGGCCGCTAACACTTCCGTACCAGTCTTGTTTGGCTTCCTAATTTTTCTTTCCGCGGGGATTTTACAAAGCATTTCCCAGCCAATTATTGATCATGAAGTAACCTTATGGAAGCAAGGTAAATTCTTTAATTATGAAAGCAATTTTAAAATTAAACGTGGTTTATACTGCAACGATGATTTGTAAGCGGCTCGCGTGACTCGTAATTCATGCGGGTTCATGTACATGTGATCCACACCTTCAATCGAAGTAGTTGCATTTATATATTTTTAACTTACATTTATTAGCCTTTTTCGCCAGTCATTTGCTATTTTCAATTATACAATATTTATACGAGGTTTCTTTCACTGCTGTACAAGTAGCTCTTTCTACAGTTGCATTTTCAATTCCTGACAAAAAGATTGCGTGACTCGATTAGTTCGCTGGATGGATGGATTCGACAACCGGAGTTCAGTTTCTCTGTTTCACTTTCATGCTCTGGTCGTATGGAATCTTGAGAAAAAGTTTCAAAAGTTCCTACTTATATATAGTTCCTTCGATTAGGAGGAATTGCATATACCATCATAAAACGGGGATTTTAAGTGCATTAGGTCCACTGGGCCTTCTGTGAAACTAGTCACGCAAAAGAAAGGTGTAGATAGGTGAACTTTTTGTTGTTGACACTTGTTGCGCGTGATTTGCACATGTTGGAATTGTCCGGCTATAGCTGTCTCTTATGAGGAAAGCGTAGACTTTAATTTTCGTAAGCGTCGAAACAACAAGGCAGGGTCGGCCAGGGGGGGTAAGTGGTATACCAACAATTATATATCTGAAAAACATGTTCCCAGTATACCCAAAATTTCCCCTCAAAATCATGCAAAATACCAAAATTTGGAAAAACAAAGTATACTTTATACCCATAAAGGCCCAATTTTAGCCTAAAATACTGTATACCCAGTTTAAAATCCCCCTGTATACCGTATACCTAAAAACCCTGTCAGACACTGACAAGGCAAGGTGATACGTACTTAAGGACGAGAAAGGATTGGGGCCGAGAGGCACACGCACACGCCGCAAGCCCTTCCCAAACCTTCGCCTCTGATTAGACTCTGAACACGGGTTTCTTGTCAGGGAAGGGTGGGTTGCGAAGTTTGGCAGGCGAGAATGAGTGGCAATTTTTGAAGGAAAGGTCGATATGGTCGATATAATAGTATAAGTGCGAAACCAGTTAGAGAGTAGTGGTGGGGGGGAGGGAAACATTTATATTTGTTAGGGCTTAACAACTTGCATGCATCATAGTCCGGCAATATGGTGCATAAATTTGGGTGAATTGTGCGATTTTTGTTAAAAGCACCAAATTTGGCACAGTGATAGTATTTGATGACCTGATCAATTTCAGATATAGGCCCATCCGGAATTCTTTCAGGGGGGACATTTTTTTGGACCCAGGGGGTGGGGGTGGGTGGCATTTAAGCTTTATGGGGAAATTTACTGCATCCTTTAAGTAAAAAGCACCAAATTTGGCACAGCAATAGTATTCGATGAGCTGATCAATTTCAGATATAGGCCCATCCGCAATTCTGTCAGGGGGGACATCTTTTGGACCCAGGGGGTGGGGGTGGGTGGCGTTTAAGCTCTATGGCAAAATTTACTGCATCCTTTGAGTAACAACCACCAAATTTGGCACAGTGATAGTATTTGATGAGCTGATCAATTTCAGATATGGGCCCATCCGCAATTCTTTCAGGGGGGCCACCTTTTGGATCCAGGGGTGGGGGGTACCGGGTGGCAACATTTGGGCTTTATGGCAAAATTTACTGCATCCTTTGAGTAAGAAGCACCAAATTTGGTACAGTGATAGCATTCGATGAGCTGATCGATTTCAGTTATAGGCCTGTATGAAATTCTGGAAGGGGGAACCTTTTAACCCAGGGGTTGGGGCGGGCAACATGTAAGCTTTATGGTGAAATAACTAAACCATTTTGGTTAAAGCACTAAATTTGGCAGAATTATAGTTATTAACGGGCTGATTGATTTCATCTTTGGATCTATTTGGGTTTCTTTCAGGGTTGCCTTTTTTACCCAAGCGGATGGGGTGGTGTCGTTTTGAGCTTTGTGCTCAAAGCACTATTTTTGGCTCGTTTATAACATTAAATGTGATCACCAATTTCAGTATCAATGGGCTCATCTGAAATAGTTTATGGGAAACTCAGAGAGCATACAGGGGTAGGTATGTTGTCAACTAATGGAAAATTGATTGTGCATTTAATTTTTGGTTACGAGCACCACATTGATAAGATTAGCCTTGCTCATGAGCCATTCCGGATTTTTTCCAGCCAGGGTGAACTATTTGATCCCTGAAGAAGGATGAATATTTTTGAACAAATTGGTGAAATGATTGGGCACGTTATGCTAAAAGAATCAAATACGAATCCAAGAGCTTAACAATTTCAGCAATGTAAAAGGGGTATTTAACGTTTCTTCAAAGGGTATTCAACGTTTCTTCAAAAAATGAAATGGAGGAATCAATGTTAAACACAAGCTAACACAACGACACCCATATTCACTGTTTCCGCCATCAGCTCTCACCATCTTGTTAGACTGCTTTCAAAAAATCTCACCCCACTTGCTTTGTAGCCTCACATCAGGTTAAACCCTTCGGGGAATTCCTACCCTGTTTCTGATCCCAGGTGCGGAGACCCTCTCCATCCAAACGAAAGAGAAACTCGCATGGGCTATGCGAGGTTATCATATGTTATTAAAGGAAACCTTCGAGAGCTCTTCTTTCTGCACAGAACCGCAAAAGGCAAAACAAGTGCAGCGCGCTTAGCCAATTTCTTACATATGTGGATGTTAACATCCACATATGTACGAAACTTCTTGTGTTGTCATGAAAAGACAGACACCAGTCTTCTACTGTATGCACCGGACTGTGATCATGACAGCCAAAACTTCAACAAGTTCGTGATTAGAATAATGGACTCAAATATCTCTGATTTATATACTTCAGATCAGTGGATGGCATTGCCTTCAGAGTAAGAAAACAGTTCTTTGCTATATATTATTGCACAAAACTCTTACAGCTCTTGGGAAAGAAATGTCACGAGTCTTACCTGAATTATCAAGCTGTAAACCTCAGCATCCAGAAGAAGCGCAGAGGCACTACCTGCGCAGCATAACGACATCTCCGCTAATATCGTCGTTATTACTCACACATGTGCTGATACAAACGGTCAAATTTTTTGAAATACTGAAAACTTACATGGGATTTTGCATACTTTAGCCGATAAAGGACTACACTTTTCGGCTGTGTAGAGTGGAGTTATCGGCTAGGTCCCGAAATTGAAATCATTCGCTTCAAAATCAAGGTCATTTTTCAACCTTTATTCGATGCCGATCAGAAATGGACATTATATCCTTGATTTCGCATTTGAAGAGAAATTGAAAACTTGCTACTTTCTTAGAAAACTAGACATTTTTATAAACATATTAATATAAAAAAAATGTCAACTGTTCGATGCGAACGAAATATTTGACAGTGACCCGAAAAATGCCTATTTTTCTAATTTTCCAGATGTTGCGGCGGGCCCGAAGGGGCAAAATATTTATTGGCTCCTAACGTGGCCAGAAAATCATTTTCAATCAAACCAAATCTGTTTTATTTCTAGCCTCGGTAAAGTCTTTCAGTACGAGTTGCCAGAGTTTAAGGTAAAATTATTTTTTTGACCCGAATTTGAGTGGGTGGTTTTCAGGAAAGACAGCTTCTTAAATCTTTTTTCAGACCAAAACATACGTAACTCTGAAAGCATACCAGAAATGCCCATTGCTGAAATTGAACAATCAAGCTCAACAAATACTATAGTTGTGTCAAATATGTCAACTCAAAAGGGCGCAGCAATTCCACCATAAAGCTCAAAAGGATACCATTGATCCACATAGGCCGAAAAAATACCCCGAAAAAGCATTTTGGATTGGCCCATAGGTATAATGATCATCTCATCTAATTCTATAATCGTGGCAAAAATGGTGCGAACTCAAATGGCCCGACAGTGTAAAAACTCACACGGAAACCACCACCTCCCCCTTGGTCCAAAAAGGACAACTCTGAAAGAATTCTGGATATAGGAAACTCAGAACTGAAATTGATCAACTCATCATACGCTATAACAGTGTCATTTTTTTAACCAAAAGGGTTCAGTAATTCTACCATAAAGTGCAAATGCTACCAACTACCTCTCCCTGGGTCAAAAAGTGTCTCCCTCTGGAAAAATTGTCGAATGAGCCCTCAGCTGAAATCGATCAGCTTATCGAGTGCTATCACTGTGCGAAATTTGATACTTCGTACTAAAAAGATGCAGTAAATTTTGCCGTAAAGCTCCAATGCTACCCCCCTCCTACCCCCTGGGTCCAAAAGGTGCCCCCCCTGTCAGAATTCTGGATGGGACTATATCTGAAATCGATCAGCTTATCAAATTCTATCACTGTGCAAAATTTGGTGCTTCTTACTGAAAGGCTGCAGTAAATTTGCCATAAAGCCCAAATGTTGCCCACCCCACCCCCTGAGTCCAAAAGATGCCCCCCCTGACAGAATTGTGGATGGGCCTTTATCTGAAATTGATCAGCTCATCAAATACTATCACTGTGCCAAATTTGGTGCTTCTTACTCAAAGGATACAGTAGATTTTGCAATAAAGTTCAAATGCCACCCACCCCCACCCCCTGGGTCCAAAAGATGTCCCCCCTGACAGAATTGCGAATGGGCCTATATCCGAAATCGATCAGCTCATCAAATACTATCACTGTGCCAAATTTGGTGCTTCTTACTCAAAGGATACAGTAGATTTTGCAATAAAGTTCAAATGCCACCCACCCCCACCCCCTGGGTCCAAAAGATGTCCCCCCTGACAGAATTGCGAATGGGCCTATATCCGAAATCGATCAGCTCATCAAATACTATCACTGTGCCAAATTTGGTGCTTCTTACTCAAAGGATACAGTAGATTTTGCAATAAAGTTCAAATGCCACCCACCCCCACCCCCTGGGTCAAAAAGATGTCCCCCCTGACAGCATTGCGAATGGGCCTACATCCGAAATCGATCAGCTCATCAAATACTATCACTGTGCCAAATTTGGTGCTTCTTACTCAAAGGATACAGTAGACTTTGCCATAAAGCTCAAATGCCACCCACCCCCACCCCCTGAGTCCAAAAGATGTCCCCCCCTGACAGAATTGCGAATGGGCCTATATCTGAAATTGATCAGCTCGTCGAATACTATCACTGTGCCAAATTTGGTGCTTTTAACAAAAATCGCACAATCATTTCACCATATTGCCGGACTATCATTCGATATCTGAACAGCTATTTTCAAAATTTCCTTTCCAGGCGATGTTGGAGTCAACACGTATCGTATCCCCATTATAACATCTCTTCCCGATGGATCTCTCATCGCGCTAGCAGAAGGAAGAAAGCACAGCTCTGCCGACTCGGGACCAAAATTTCTGGCAGTGCGCCGTTCAAGAGATCAAGGGATTACTTGGAGCAATACAACCTTCATTGAAGACGACGGGGAAGACCCTGATGGCCAAAATCTCGGAACAGTGTTTGTGGATGAAGAGAAAAATCGTGTATTTGTGGTGTATTCACACTGTGCGCACAAATGTGTTTATCACACTACATTCCTGATCAGTAGCGATGACTTTGGTGAGACATGGACTAAGCCGTCAAACTTGTCAGGCCAGATTGGGACGTCCCTCTTTGCTCCTGGACCGGGCTTTGGTATTCAGGTATTTTACTTGTCCAGTCAAACGATGGGAGGCGCGGTGAACATGGCCTAATGGTTAGCGCGCTGGACTCCGGATCGAGCGGTCCGGGTTCGAGCCCTGACCGAGGTCATTGTGTGGTGTTCTTGTGCAAGACACTTAACTCTCATAGTGCTTCTCTCCACCCAGTTGTATAAATGGGTACCGGCGAACTAATTCTGGGGGGTAACCTTTCGATGGAATAGCATCCCATCCAGGGGGGAGAAATACTCTCAGTCGCTTCATGCTACAGAAACCGGGATAAGCTCCGGCCTGATGAGCCTCTAGCTAGGCTCGACGCAGACTGGTCAAACGATTTTGATTAGCACCTAAACCATTTGAAAACATTTGACGTGGCCGTAAAAGCTGAAGTTGCTCCATCTTTAAAATTCAATTTTATGTTCCCAAAAGCCAACGTGTAATAAAAGTAGTGTTACTTTATTAACGTTTTGATGTCGTCTTGAGGACATGCTATTGATTTTGAACCTCCCTTCAGCCAGTCAATGTTACATGTGCCCATTATTCAGAGTGATGCAGGCCCTTAGCGGGATGATCTGCCTATTTCATGGTATAGTCTTGCAGTCGCCAGTGTCCGGACAGATTTCAGATTGTCCTGCAAACATTTCAGTGCTGTTATTTTCTCCACACATGTAGAAGAAACAAGATCCTCACAGAGGGCGGCTTATCACGTGTGGTCATTCGTCACCCGGACACGATGGCGTTTTCTGCATTGTTAGTGACGGTGAGTTGCTTAGCCGGACATCGAGATTGCCGAAAGTGATAAATTATCATCGCAGTTTAAGCGATTGAAATAAAGAAGCCTGAAAAAGAATCAGGGCTTCAACTCCGATTTTTTTGAGGCTTCTTTATTTTAATTGCTTAAATTGGAAATTCACTGCGATGATCATTTATCAGTTTCATACATCCGCAGTTCATATATGAATCATAACATCGACATTGTTACCATAAATATTTTGAGCTTTCTCGTCTCGCCTCACGTCTTGCCTCTACTCAAATGCAGCTTTTTATTGGACGAGAACGTATTAAGTGACGCGCCTCAAGACTTTATATAACTCTCTAGGGCAACAAAACTAGCGGACTTGCGCGTGATCAGGACGTGTGCCTTTTAACCGTAGCAAATGAACGTGAAGAGGTGCAAGGTTATGGAGAACACTGAGCTTATCAATCCCTGAACTCTCTCTTCCGCGCGCTCTTTTTATTACAAGTGTTTAGGGGAAACAAAACTTACTGTTTCCATTAAGCCGGCGACACACTTGGCGATATTATTCACCAATCGCGGCGATCGGCGAAAATCGCGAAGGGTGCCCGGTGTAGCGATTGCGATTTTCGCCGATCGCCGCGACCAGCGTATAAAATCGCCGATATATGGCACGTCAGATATCGGCGATTTTATTCGCCGATGGCTGGCGATCAAATTCGCCGCGATTGGCGAATAAAATCGCCTAGTGTGTCGCCGGCTTTAGAACAAGTTGCTATGCACCAGTTTTGACTCCCGCTTTCGGATCAACATACCCCGGGTGGGGGGGAGGGGGTTACTCCCATATGTGACCTATATAGCTATGTGCCGCCCGATAGGGTATGGTTTTTGAGGTTCTCGGTCCTTAAATAGGGTATCATTTTTGCTCCTTTTGGCAATTTGTTCTCGGTGTGATCCTTAGATAGGGTACCTATATTCTATTAGCTGAAATAAACGCCCAGCTAAAACTGAATTTTCTGTTCAGGTATTAGTAAAGCGATTTTATAAAGATTTGTGTCTTGCAGTGCGCGGTTAGCCGCGCATGTAGCAAAAACCGTCATTTTTCGGTTTTGGGCCTTAAAAAGGGTATCAATTTTCGCTTTCTTTATCCTTAAATAGGGTCAGGGTTTAAGAACCTTGGCAGCACACCCCTATCCGAAATTTCTGGGAGTACCCCCCCCCCCGGGCAACATACTAAGGCTTTCGTTGCAGATCATGGAGTCAGCTGGAGGATTGCTGGTTACATTCCACAAAACGGTGCACTTGAACCGGACGAATCTCAGGTACGCTAACCTTTGCTGTTACTTTTTCAAGAGTTGTTAGCGCGAAAGTTAAAAGGAAAATAAAAAGCCCTTTTATCTGATTGTTTTTAACTTCAGCGAGTTGTCGCCCCGACAACTTGCCGCTACCCATTTGTATACCTGTGTTTAGAGAAAAGCACTGATAAGAACAATACACCTCAATACGAGGTCAGTCAGTAACAGCTCACAGGTCAGAAGCCGAGCTAGTCGAGCTCGCACCGCCTCACTCCCCGGAATTGGATTCTGTCATCAGACATTACGGCAAAGTCGCTTATATAAGTCAAGATCCTTTAGATCATGATAAGCAAAATTTGTTTTTTCTTCTTGATAGCTTATCGAGTTGTATGACGGCACACTGCTAATGACTTCCCGCAACCAGCAGAATTTCCACTGTCATTGTCGCATCATGTCCAAAAGTTACGATGGCGCGGAATCATTTGCGCACTCAGACATCTACTTTGACGAAACTCTGATAGACCCTGTGGTGGCCGCCAGCTTACTGCGGTACAGAAACACGGTCTACTTCTCCAATCCAGCCAGTAAGCTGCTCCGTGTAAACATGACTGTTCGCTGGAGTGGTAGCAATGGTACTTCATGGGTGGGTTCTCTTGGAGTGTGGAAAGGTCCTAGCGGCTACTCTTGTCTTACGACTGTTCCTGGTATGCAGGCCAACAACACTTTTATTGGTCTGGTGTTTGAGAAAGGACATATTCGCTACTACGAGAGTATTGTATTTGTCAGGTTGCGAATATAAGCTCTTGCTCACGGAGTAAAATTTTGATACATAGAGGTGCTGCAGGGACATGTCGCAGCGACACGCCCTTACGGTGCCAAGATGAGACGTGTCGCTGTAACATGTCCGTGCAACATTTTCTTGTGTAAATGCAGATGTTCTGATTTTGTCGCTTCTACAGTCGCTGTGACACATCCCTGCAACATTTCCTTAACCCTATTCAGACCGGAGGGGCTTTTGAGGCCCGCGCTGACTTTGAACTTTTCAGAACTTTTTTAAAATTTTAACCAAACGCTGCCGAACTTTCTGACTTTTCCTAAAATTTATCTGGCAACAATTTGGTAGGTTTGGATGATGTGTAACGAACTTGACATTACCATGGCAACGACATTTTGACAGGCATGTTTTTCCAAATTTGTAATTTTGCGTGTTTCTGTTAATAAAACTCAACTTAAATGGAATTATTTTTACATATTTACGGGTTTGAAGCATATTTTTTTTTTGAGGACTTTGCATTGAATTTGGGTGGTTTTCTGGCATTTTGGAAAAATTTTGAAATCCAAGATGGCGGATCCAAGATGGCGGCTGTTTTGATATCATGATGTAATTGTCACGTGATGTAACGTCACCATCCCACGTGACGTATACCAAAAGAAAGATGTTCGGACATGCAATACATCCTATAAGTTTCGTTGTGATTGCTTTAATATTCTAGAAGTTACATAGGGGGGGCCTCCGAAGCCCCCCCCCCCGGTCTGAGAAGGTAGTATAGTATAGTAGTATAGAACTAATGGTGCTATTATCAGAAGCAGAATTCGATGGCACGAGCATGGCGAAAAAAATACGAAATATTTCCTCAATTTAGAAAAAAGGCAACACTCCAATTCCTTTATTGCAAAACTTAAAATACATGATGATCAAGAAATAACAGAAGCCAATGAAATCTTAAAATGCCAAAAACATTTCTATAAGGACCTTTACTCCGCCGTACCAACCGATAATTCGAATGATAAAACTTTCTTCGATGATCCAAATCCTATTCGTCTAAGTGACGCTGAACAAATCGATCTTGAAAACCCCCTAACGAAAGAAGAATGCTTTAAAACTCTAAAAGAGTGCGCAAAGAATAAATGCCCAGGAAGCGACGGCCTTTCGGTAGAATTTTATTTACTCTTCTGGCCTCTATTAGGAGATGAAATGGTTGCAAGTTTCGATTATGCTTTCACGCACGGAAAGCTAAATATAACCCAGAAAGAAGGCATTATTAAAGTAGTGCCCAAGAAACGAAAAAACAGACTCTACTTAGAAAATTGGAGACCGATATCCCTTCTCAATATTGATTATAAAATAGCAGCCAAAGTCATAGCTAGCAGACTATCTAAAGTTCTCCCAAACATCATAAATGACGATCAAACCGGGTATATCCAAGGTCGATATATCGGACAAAACATCAGACTCATACAAGATATAATGAAAGTAACATCCCTAGAAAACATTCCCGGCCTCGCTATTTTCATCGATTTCAAAAAAGCTTTTGACTCGCTCGATTGGAATTTCTTAAACAAAACCTTGCGGTCGTTCAACTTTGGACCTAACATTCAAAAGTGGGTTAAAACCTTCTACACCGATATCTCCAGTTGTGTCATCAATAACGGCTACGCGTC
>NC_135762.1:32045971-32083471 GCF_052425735.1 Oculina patagonica
AATTGCACTGACCGAATGACACACTAAAAAACTCAGAGTAGGTACTTGCGAGAATCTTATTACGTAAAAAAAGGTTTTATAAAAGCCTTTGCCGGCCATTGTCACTGCTTTTAAAAGCTCTCTACTTTCATACGCCGGTAGTACCAAGGCATTTCTAATCTATACACTGGGCTAAAACGAGCACAGTACTATAACAAGTGTTATTGAAATCATTCAAATTTTTGCCCCTTTAATTAGCATTGCCTCTAAAAAGGATACTTAATGGTTCACAGTACCAGTTATGTCGGAAGTAAAAATACACGGCAAGACCAAAAGAACAACAGTTGAAGGACATAACACCGAGTTTTCTTGTGAATAATGTGTGTTCCTGTAAACAGAAATGAAATGTCCATTTTGTAAGATCATGGGATTTTTTTCGAGGGAGGGGGGGGGGGGGGTGGTCACCTTAATTCCAGGGAACAAGAACATAAGGAACTATCTGGCCGGTAAATGTTTCGATTCAACGCCAAGGGTAAATGTTTTATTTCGGGAGTTCAAAGCAGGGCGCAGATTGGAGACAGGGCACTTATTAGGGCGATTATTCAGTCTTTGATATAAAAATTGGAATGGTTAAACGAAAAAGGATCTTTTGTTTGAAAGGAATTGTGCCCTCAGATGAAGATAGGACTAGTTTATCTGTAATGCGGGCGGGAATGATGTGAGCAGTACAAAATTATGGAATATAAGCCGCGAATGATCTCAATGTACTATAATGGCGCTGTTATTGAAATAGAATACGAGTTCTTAGGGACGGACCATTATTTTTTGGAGGGGGGGGGGGAGGGATGAAAATATTGAAAAAAATTGTTTGCAGGGCCTGGAAAGACAAAATAAATTGTTTGCAAACACGATATGTATAACAAAAAATTGTAAGAATTTCGAAAAGAAATGTTTGCAGAGGTGCATAAACTAAAAAAAAAAGTTTGCAGAGGAAAATTTTTCATCCCCCCCCCCCTCCAAGAAAATAATGGTCCGCCCCTTATTGGAAAAAGGCTGCCTACGTTATTGAGCAGCGCTTATTTGCATAGGGGCGCTTGTTAGAATAGGGCGCTTATTGAAAACACCACATTCAAATGGGGGCGCTTTTCAGAATGCGAAAGGGGCGCTTATTGAAAGGAATGCGCTATAAATCGAATCATCACAGTAAATTAGTTGCAGGTCTCCGAATGATTTGGATATATCTTAAAAATACACTTATAAAGCAAGTCAACTTATATCACTGGTCTTGTAATCGATCGAGCTCCTGTTTCCTAAGGTAACGTACCTTATCGGACATTGGCTGAGTTGCAGTCAACCGGTATAAAATGCAAGACAGAAGCATAAAGACTATGGAGCATGCTATAAATACAATGAACGACCCTTCATGGATATCTGAGGAAAGAACACATACACATATTCTTGCATTAAATTCAACACTTACCCAGATGAAAACGCATATTTTAGGTTAGAGCTGTTTTCACTTGAGTGTCGAAAGTAATTCGCGTTTGCTTTGACCTTGCATTTCTACGCTTGTTTATTGGTTTAAAAATGTCGCACCACGTTCTTATCCAATCAGAGGTAAAACCAAAACCAGTCGTAACTTGCTCACACACGTTTTCCCGCGCTTTGCGCCGGCTACATGTGCCTTAATGATTCAATTTAGCGCTCGGGGCGCTTATTTACTTTTGGCACATTCTCTATTTTCCAATTGCCCATAATGCACTTTGTTTGCCGCCCAAATTTTGCATAAACTATTGTTTTTAAATTCTCTCGGGAGGACTGCGTATTTCCAAAACAATTTATGCAAAATTTGGGGGGCAAACAAAGTGCATTATGGGCAATTGGAAAATAGAGAATGAAGAGAGGGCGCTTATTCGAGACAGGGCGCTTATTTAATTTTTTGAGAAAAAACCAAATGTTCAAAACATTATTCATTTTAGCAGTAACTATATCACATGTATGGTACTGTGAATGTTCATGAGTTTATCTATTCGACGTCGATGACTTCAGTAGCGGCAGTTATCTACAATAGGGGCGCTTATTAGAATAGGGGCGCTTATAAGAATGGGGGCACTTATTAGAATGGGGGCGCTTATTGGAATAAGGGCGCTTATTGACAAAAAGACAATCGAAAGGGGGCGCTTATTCGGAAGGGGGCGCTTATTGGAAGGAGGGCGCTAAATCGAATCATTACGGTGTTTGCTTTGAGTTTTGATTGGTTCATTAGATTGCCTGTCTCCTTTGTGATTGGCCAGAGTGATTACATTGGTTTTTGTTCGCTCTATAAAATTGCAAAATTAAAACACCTTACCAAAGTTGTCAGTTGAAGAAATGTACGTTAATGTTATAAGTGCTCCATTTTCCACTAGGTGCAAAAAACTGTTAAAAAGATTAAGCGGTGCAAACCACCAAGTTGTTGAGTTGTATCTCCTGCCCGCTTGAGTACTCTTGTAATGTTTATGAAGTGCATACGGCATAATTAGGATTCGTGGAAGACAGTGTAGAGCTATTCCAACTCTCCAAATAAACTTCTCTGGCATGTATCCACCTATTGCGGCACTTATTGATGGTAAATAGTTTGGAACCTAAAAACAGATTATAAAGTCCTTATGATAAACATAAGTGTGAGTGCGAATGTGCATATGTCCTCTTTACCTTATTATAGGAAATTAACGAAATTAACGCGACTTAAATTAAAGCTAATTGGAGGGAATATTTCTTTCGAATAAAAAAAATTAACGCGGGAGAGGGTGCAAACTTTCAAAATGAAGTTTAGTGATGTCTCTAAAGATGTTTTAGCTGTAGGGAAAGAAAAAAAGATGTCGAAAACTGACCGCTCTTCTAAAAGCAAGAATGAAATGAAAAAATATTACAGTGCGACGCGCCTTACCGTGGCCACCTATCGAACTCAGTTTTTTACAAGTGTCCTCTCGTAATATTATTATTTATTATATAAACATCAATGAAATTCAAGGCTAGTGAAACAGGCTCCTGCGATTTCCGGCGATTCGGGAGATTCTTTAGCGCTCGTTTGCAGTCGTCCATTTTTTTTTTTTTTTTCACATCATTTAGATAAACAAATGATTTTAATTATGTATTCTGAGTGACTATATCCGCAAAAAGCGTCACTTTTTTGCATAAATAATGGAATAATATACAAGGTACATTATATATATTAACACTGGCATTGTCACGCCTTGTGTGTCACGCTCTAGCCTAGTTCTGACAAAGTTTTGTGGGCGCATTTTATGATGATAGACTCAAGCTCGTCTCTCGGTATCTACAAAAACAATTATTCTGCTCAATCTTTGCGAATAGCGGTTTTAGAAAAGTTTACTTCGCTGCTTCACGCCTCGATGAATATTCTGCCACTTTATCTATATTCACCTCGATTTCGCAGAACAGCTAGTTAATTAGTCATCAATTTTTAAAAAATTTCCGCTTTTAAAAAAGCGGAAATTTTTTACGTTGCTGGTTCGAGTCTTACGATCGCCTCACATTTAGTTAGAAAAGCCGAAGCCACAAATACTACAATGCCAAAACAGCAACAATACACAGATCTCGAATAGATCAGGATTTTTTTTTTTAATAATGCATTGTGTTACTGGGATTTTTAGGCTTTTAATGGATGGATCTTCATTATCCCAGAAGAAACTTCTTTTTTTATTTAATATTGGACCTGAAAACCTCCGATTTTTACAGGACAAGAAATGATATGGTGGATAACATCAAAAGCTTGGTAAAATAACAAATGAAATAAAAAGTGCGCGTATAAATTCGACTTGTCGAAATGAATAAATCAGAATAAATTAAGCCATTTGCGAGCCGTGAGAGAATACATGTATCGAATATGTTTATCAACAAATAATATTCCGCGGTGTAGGCACTCGATCGAACTCCTCTGTGTTACAACAGATAGCCAAAATACAAAACTTTTCAAAACATAACTCAATAAAGCCGACAGGACAAGGAAACAGGCGGATTTTCCTGTATAAATAATTTAAAAACTCTCTTACCTTGCAATGCGTCCTAGTAGTTTTATCGAAATGCCAAACAACAGCAATCAACACGCACGACGCGAACGAAAGAAGCGGTAAAGAACAAATAAACACAGAAAAGCATTCTACAGATGCTGAAACTATGGGTCCTTGTAAGCTAGAAGAAACCACCTTGCTTTTAGCCATGCTCTGGCGTAGCCTGAATAAGATCAACAGTGTAACACCACAAGGGGACAACAACAGCCAAGAGTCACGCTGTGGGACGTCACGTGATGTCAACAATAACCAAAAAGAAAATAATTCCGGTGAAATAATCGATATCGTTGGGCTCACAAGCAAAACTTCTTCGACGTCCGCTGAAAAAATAACGGTTTTCAAGTTGATCACGTATTCTCAAGTATAACAAGAAATCCAGCCTTTAAAATAGCTGCATGCAGCTACAATATATAGAAGAGAAAAACTGGCCGCAAAGTTTGCTGGATTATGTATTTAAAAGTGGGTTTCTGAAGAAAAAGTTCTTCAGCTAGCAATGCCACGACATTTAACGTACTCTTGTAGCAAAAGAAAATGGTTTGATCAGCAATAAGTCGTCTACATTTGAGGCATTTCTATTTCAATTCCCACCAAGTGAGCTATGATTAGCCATAGTTAGTAATTTATAGATAGGGATGTACATAAGTTCGTTGGCCTCACTTTTTAGCTGTGTGTACAGGAATTATGCATAGGAAATTAGAGAGCCTCCATTCAGACGTTTTATTCAAGGAAGGAAATTAAAATCCAGCAATCACCTTAAGTCCCAACAAAATCATAAAAAATGTATTTTATTATTTTGACCTGTATCAGTTGTCAATTTCAATAACAATTCCAAAACATGTGTACATTGTACACAGAGTGTAACTTTATATACATATCTGAAAAAATACCTGGGCAAATATGAACAGCATCTAGATTGGACTTAAAATATATTAACTTTTTAATGCTTAACATCTAAATAAAAGATTAAAGAAATCCCTTATGTTCTGCAAAAGACTTAAAAATCTGTTTGGCTTCAAAGTCCTTTTGAATAAAGGCTTTGCTCTAGTATGATTCAGTATTGCATTTGGGCTGCCTGTGGTAGTTCCACTTTTTTCTTAACTAATAATTTAATTTATATTAAACGTTTGAAGCTAGAGAACAGGGTCGTAACCAGGTATATGGGATCAGGGATCACAGCATTGGGATCGGGATCACAGCCTCGGGATCGGGATCATGGACCCGGGATCCCAGGTCACAAGTCATGGGATCCGGATCGGCCAATCAGATGGGATCAGAATGGAATCAGGGATCAAATGTTGCCGCATTTTGGGGATCAGGAATCAAAATTTAGAGCTAAAATTTGGGATCAGCGATGAAAAAAATATACCTGGTTACGACCCTGTAGAGAACTGACCCAAGATTAGTCCAAGTAGAAAACCGGATAATTTAACTTCTTGAAAAGTTCTAATCGCCAGTCATGAAAGATAAATCACTGAAATGAATCTGGTCCTGTTTTCCACTACATTGTATAATTTATCATACAGTTAAATAATGTTCAAATTCTGTGCATCAGTCTTGTTATGTAGAGGAACCTTGACAATTCATTACTGACTAGAAAGATAACAGCCCCCCCCCCCCCCCCATATGAAAGGTGCGGGGATGCTTGTCGTCTCGCTTAGTAAGGGGTGTAAATTCAGAGTTTGGTCTCACTTAGGATGTTCCAGGCAAAATGCCAATATATTTTGCTGTCAAGGTATCATTTAGGGTAGCATTATTACGAAAATTAAAAATATACCAATACCTGTATAAATTCTTTTTCAGTATTTTTTTGGTACCTTTTAGGGGTCCAAAGAAGCTTGAGCCACCCCCAAATTGGTCTCTTTTAGGGGTTCTTTTTAAAGTTTCCGACAAGCATCCCTGCCCTTTTTCATATAGGAATCCCCCTGGAAAAGATAATTAACAAGTCATTAGGACAACTTCCAGTTTCTTCATGTTGTTTAGCTTATCTTTGACAGGTTGTTTTCAATGAAGGCCAGCGACAAGACTGAGCCATTGAAATGCCACGAGCAGTGCCAGTGAAATGCTATGTTCGATACAATTGTGAAGTACTCGGCCAGAGCGAACAGAGTGTACACTGTAAAAGTACAACAGTTGTTAAGAAAAACCACCACAAACAAATTTTTGATTACAGTAAGTTGCATGTAACTAACAGCGTTCTGCAAAGTTTGTTAGGCATGGTGTCCTAATAGTTACTGTGCAAGTGAACTCTGCATCGAGCAGTCTGGGTTCAAGCCCTGCCAGCACATTGTTTTGTGTTCCTAATCACAAGTAAAAGTCTGTGTTCGAGCCATGAGGCTCATACAGCCGGAGCTTATCCCGGTTTCCGTAGCATTAAGCGACTAGGAGTATTGCTACTCCCCCCTGGATGGGATGCTAGTCCATCGCAGGGTTACCCCCCAGCAGTAAATTCGTCGGTACCCATTTATACACCTGGGTGGAGAGAGGCACTGTGAGAGTAAAGTGTCTTGCCCAAGAACACAACGCAGCACCCCGGCCAGGCCTCGAACCCGGGCCGTTTGACTCGGAGTCGAGCGCGCTAACCATTAGGCCACCGCGCCTCCCACTCCTAATCACAAGACACTTAACTTTTACAGTGCCTCTCTCCACCCAGGTATGTGAATGTAAGAGCAGATTGTTGGGCAAGCTGACAACATATCTGAGAGTAATCTGTTATGTAGTAGCAGCCCATCCAGGATAGGGTAGTGTAGCAGTAGCAGTACTCCCCCCAGTCACATGGCCAATCAAAAATGACTTGGATATGTTTTTCAACCATTTTGACATTCTCGTCCCCATAGCCCTTTCGTTTCTCTTAGCCGGCTTGGCACGAGAAAACAGAGGGCTCTGGGGACATAGGATTTTTAAATTCAGTAATTCGAATTTTTTTTGATTGGCTGTTTGGAACAAAGAATTCCTAAACGGATGTCGAAAACGTAACGACTCTCTCATACATAATTTTGAAACGTCATGACTGCATACATGAAGACCAGAAGTCCTAGAATCTAGGACTGGAAATCCTGTGTCCCCAGAGCCCTTTGTTTTCTCGTGCCAAGACCCAGCCGGCTAAGAGAAACGAAAGGGCTATGGGGACAAGAATGTCATTTTGATTGCCTAATACCTCTCCACCCAGGTGTGTAACTGGGCAGTGGCTGGGGGGGGCGGGGAGAACCCGCAAATGGAAGAGCATCCCATCCAAGGGAGAGGGAAAGAAGCACTCCAAATAACTTCATGCTACACAAACTATAGTAAAGCACAAGCAACAAGCCACTAGGGGCAAATGCAGACTTGACTTAACATTTAAGTTAGAAAGGATACTTCCTGGTTCACAGTACCAGTTATGTCTAAAGAAAAAGTACACAGCGAGACCAAAAGAGCAATAGTTGAAGAACATTGTGAATATTTTTCTTCTGAATAATGTGAATTCCTGTAAATAAAAAATATAACAGAAAACAAGAATTAATACTGGTAACTGAGCCTTAATTTATCTTCTTGCTATACATAAGAAAGATAATTTTTTCTGATGACATGGCATGAAATACAGAAATGTGCAAAAAAAAAAAAATTCTAAAACATAAATATTACAGTATTACCTCAGCCTCAAAGGATGTGTGATATGATAGTATTGTAGCTTATAATTGTCTTAAAGCTCTTCCTATTTCCTGTAGCCCATCCCAAGCAATAAATCAACACCCTTAAAATAACCTGAAAATTGATAATCTTTCATATTCTTTAAATTATACCAGTAGCCTACATGTAGTATACCTGCCAACTCTCACGCCTTGGGCGCACGCCTGCGAGTTGAAAACTTCGATCTCACGCCAACTCACGCTTACGAACCAATTTCTCACACCTAGTCGAGAAATGTGAGTTATTACAACCACAGCCATTCTCGTTCCCAGAGCCTTCCGTTTCTTTTGGTCACGTGGTCGGCGAAACGAAGGGCTCTGGTAACACTGACTACCGGATGTCGTAAAATCCACGACATCCGGTAGCGCATGCCCACTGCATAAATGTTCGTCTGCGCCTGCTCAGTAAAAGAAAGGGGAAGGCTGGGGCTGACTTAGACGAGAAGAAAGCGAATTTGAAAGAAGATACGACATTTGAGTTTGGCGTTCGAAAGAGCTGTACAGCAATCCTTGCTACAATTGTCGGAGGACATCAAGAAACAAGGAATGGAACAGGAAGACGGCAGATAGAAAAGTTAGAATCCAGAGGAATTATGGAGTCACAGTGTTTAAACACGGAGTCGAGGAAATCATCAGCTGATATAAACATTCCGACGGTTGATGATACTGTGAAATTTATTTATGGCCATGCGGAGGTATTGTAGAAAATTCAGAGCTAAAAAAGCGGCTGAGCGATGAGGTATCATTCTATTGAGCGGCGGTAAGAAATATCACATTGAATTTCAAAGTCTTCATGTATTCATGAACTCCATTTAGTGTGTATATCTTGTATAAGCTAAGTTAACGTTGATAGTGCAAATGTTTGCAATATTTTTAATGCAATAAAAAGTACAACCGAGTTACACCTTACAAAAGATGTACTTTTCATTTGTTCATAAACAAAGGTCTGCTTCGTGAATATGTTATTCCAATAAACTCCCAACAAACTCCCAGACTGTTATTCGGTCTTTTTCCGGAAACATTTTCAAACTGACCGGAAGTATAACGAAAATTGCGTAGAAGCGTTTCATTTTTTTACCTAATTACGCATGCAGTTTTTATCAGCCAATCAAAAAAATCATATTTTTTACCGTTACCAGGGCCACTACGTCATGTCATTTAAAAAAATACGCGTGGCCCTGGGGAAGAGGATGAACCACAGCCGACACACTTTCCAAAAAATGTAATCTCAAACCAGTGTGAGAAATGAAAACTCCATGTAAAATGAGTAAATCGCGATACTTTCCCCAAAATGACAGAGTTTTGACAAAAAAAAGCGTTGGGAATGAGGTCGTGTTTAGCAAAACACGTCCACGTACTGTACTGGCATCGGGATATGTTCGGAATGTATTCGGAATACTTCAGACATCTTCGGAAAACTTCGGACATTGTCGTATCGTTTTCGGAAATCCTGGCACTCTCAGGATAAAAATCTCACACCTTTGACCCAGAAAAAGTTGACAGGTATAATGTAGCCATACTCACCACCCCATCCCACCCCACCCCTCAAGAAAAATTGGGAGGGAGGAAGGGAAAGCTGGTGGCAGAGCAACACATACATATATAAATAAGCCATAGCAAACTTTACATAAGATGTACCTCAGTGTTCATTGGCTTGTTTGCAGTCGACCAGGATAAAATACATGATAGCAACATGTAAAGCATGGCACACACCATAAATACAATGAATGAAGCTTCATGGACATCTGAAACATAAAAAGCAAATACAGAACACATCTCACTATTCATTTAGCTCAATGACCTTTAACAGAAACAGTTAAACCTTTTACACTGAGGTTAACATGCTAATATCCTGTATTTTATGACATTTATTAAGCACCCCCACCCCACCGATCAAGCACCACTTACCGGTAAGGTGATTACCCTAAAATAGAACTGAACACAGATTTTTAACCAAACTTCGCCAACTGGTTTATTACTTTAAGGGAACTTAAATTTTAAGATTCGTTAAGGAGCAGGAAGACCTTGTATATTCCATATAATTCCTTTATAATTCCTCTGCAAGTACTGCCAAAGTACACGTTTTGATCTGTTTTCATTTTACAGAAAGAATTTGATCACTACATCCAAAATAAAATTATGAGAAAAAATCGATAGGTCACCAGACAATTTACTTCCCTCGCAGACTAAGCCACATAGAAAAAAGCCACCATTTTGTATATGCGCGCACGCTCGTGCTCGCTTGTTTTGCGTAAAATAATTCTGCGCAGTAAGGATGCACAATG
This sequence comes from Oculina patagonica, assembly GCF_052425735.1. Classification (NCBI taxonomy): domain Eukaryota; kingdom Metazoa; phylum Cnidaria; class Anthozoa; order Scleractinia; family Oculinidae; genus Oculina; species Oculina patagonica. Next base: position 32,055,971 of record NC_135762.1, read on the forward strand.
CAATACAGGGCAATGACCTTAACAAGTCGAGCAGCCTGGGTTCAAGCTCTGACCAGGGTCATTTTGTGTAGTTCCTTGGCAGACGATTCCGCATGCAAGTGCATCTCGAAAACATTGGCCAAGTTTGTCATCCTTCTTATGCTGTGTTTACACTTGGGCATTAACAACAGTCATAACCTGATCCATGTTTATTTTTGGTTTAATATTGCTTGCTTGGTACTTTTCTACCCAAACTTACAAAATTATTATTTTGAAGTTTTAATTGAAAATAGTTTCTGTTCACAGGAAACATCACCTAAAATACCACAACTCTTCTATACCTTCTTTAAATTGAATGTAAATTGATGTATTCCTGTAAAAAAAAAAATGTCTGGTGAAAATTTAGCAGGTACCTTACCAAAGTTGTCCGTTGAAGAAATGTAGGTTAAGGTCAAGAGTGCTCCATTTTCCACAACTTGTAAAATGCAGTTAAGAAGATTAAGTGGCCAAAACCACCAAGTTGTTAAGTTGTTTCTCCTGCCTGATTGGGTTTCTTTGTAATGTTTATGAATTATGAATGGAAAAAGGAAGATTCGTGGAAGACAGTGTAGAGCTATTCCAACTCTCCAAATAAACTTCTCAGGCATGTGTCCTCCTATTGCGGCACTTATGGATGGTAAATAGTTTGGAACCTAAAACAAAACATAAATCCAAAACAACTTTAATCCTTTAACTTTCAGAAGCCAGAAAAAACCCAAAAAAAAAAATATAGAAAATAATGCACAGTGTGGTGAAATAGGTCACAAAAGTGTCCAAAGTCATGATTAAGGATCAAGAGATAATCCGGGTGTATCCAATCGAACAAAATCAAACCAAAAATCAATCGAATCCAATCGAACACCAATTGTTCGATTGGGTTCGGTAATCAAACAAAATCAAACATCTATTTTGCTGTGAGTTCGATTTTCGAACCAATCCAACACAATTGAACACAATCGACTAAATCAGATTCGATTTTGTTCTGAATCCGTCTTTTGATAAGAAAATCACGCCGGACTAGTCAGGGGGACGATGTTCCATACAAAATGTCCGCAATACAAACAAACAGCAGTTCAGTAATTGAACGTTCGATTGAGTACAATTGTCTACTGTTCGGTAATCGAACGATCGATTTTGTTCGCCTGTCGACTGTTCGGTAATCGAACGTTCGATTTTGTTCGATTGACTAAATTTTATTGTGAGTTCGATTATGTTCGATTACCAAACCCTATCGAACGATTGGTGTTCGATTGGGTTCGATTACAGAACATTCGATTGGATACGCCGGGAATAATTCCCCAAAACATTTTTACTCATGTTTTCAATGATAATCCCTGTGTAACCACTAATGAATGTCACAGTAAGTGTGTTTCAAATCTTTAAGGGCACTAGCTAGAGGACCTGTCAATGTTAAGCCATGGGGGTGGAGAGGAGAGGGAACGAGAGGGAAGCAAGGAATTGGCAGTGAATTTTCATGATCAAATGCCCCACAAATGGACATTTGTGAATGGGCAATTCAAGACTCGCCAATAATTATTATTGCAAAATTAAGAGTGCACTAAAATGGTAAAAAGCACCTAAAACAGGAAAATAATAATTTGTGTCATATCTACTGACCAGGTGTCCAGCCTAAGCCTCAAGCCTGGCCTAGCCTCCTCCTACCCGACCCCACTGAGGCCTGACATTGATAAGTCAGGAGCTTAGCTTTACTTTAAGATAACTGTTACAAGTGTTCCCCTTGACTGGGAGGGAAGGTCAACATCAAAAAATTGTAAATATGGGTTACTAGCACTGTGTTGTCTTCAGTAATCTATTTTTTTTTAATTTGATTTGAGCAGAGTTAAGCTTAATACAGGAGTTCAACGCAAAGTCAGTCAAAACCCAGTGAGCTTACTGCTAATTTTAGCCTTGATAAAAAATGCGACGACTGTCAGTAAACTGTAACAGAAACAATGAAATCATCCATGCAATAATAAACGGTCAAGCAAACGGAAAATCAATGTCTGCGGTACAACACAAATTAGCAGGTAAGCTAATTAATCAAAACTCACTTACGTTACAATGAGTCCTTGTAGTTTGTTCGAAATGCCAAACAAGAGCGATCGATACGCAAGAGACGAACGAAAGAAGCGGTAAAGAAGAAATAAACAAAGCAAAGCGCTCCAGTCGTACGGACATTAGAGGTGTTTGGCGATCAGGGACCATCTTTGTCACACGTGTTGATGCCGGCATGCCGAGAAAAGGAATACTTATCCCATGAAGGACTTCGGGAATTAGGCGCGAATAGGCGCGCGGAACTGTAACACGCGCGTGAAGCTCGTGCGCGAGTCACGCGAACCTCGCGAAACGGTCGCAAAAAAGTGATCCCCAATCCCCCAACCGAAGGTGTACAGCGGCAGACTCGTACCCAGTCGTTACTCGTTTTTTCGTTTTGGCTACGTTCGAAGAGGATGATGGGAAGGACGTAGAAAGAGTAACGACTGGCAGATAACGAATCCAAGATGGCGACCGATTTTCCCGCTAAAAACAATGCACTTGAAGAAAAGCCATTTCACTGCTGTTTTTTAGGTCGTACTCTTTCTTGACGGCGTGCTGATTGCTCCGACAGTGTTTCCTGTTATTCTCGTGATGGAATCGTCCACTGTTATCGAGTTATTCACAATTTTCATATAACCCAAGACGATATTCGGCTAAACGCAGACGTCTAAGTCCTTTCGAAAAATAACACTCAGAAGAAACCCTAAATGTCTGTCATTCTTTCGAATGAGTACAAGTCAAAGGTATTTAAGTTGATTGCTATCGCCGAATGTAATAAGGAATGAACCTTGTTGAACCCTAGAGCGAAGGACACGAATTCCAGATTCAACACGATTCAACTCAGTTGTTCAACTACATTGATTTGCAAATAATGCAGCTCAGCAACTCAAGCAGCTCAACTCTATGGCACATACCTGTATTAAAGTGTAACACAAGGGTAATTTACAAGCTTACGAGAAAGGTAGTAGGCCACAGATAATTATTGTTGACTCGTTTTCAGTGTTTGTGAAGTTCAATTTATTCGAAATGTATGGTTCCACAAGTCTAGCAGTACTGTTGAAATTGTCGTGGAATCTTTTTGCGTGAAGTTGGTAAGCTTATGTATAGTTATTAAAAGAGGTACTTCTGTATACTGGTCTCTATGCTTTTGTTTGTATATACATATACTATGAAAACAGGATTTCAACTTGTGAAGATTTCAAGCTATATGCACACAAATTCCACAATATAAAGGTCATTCATAGGCTTGTTTATATATATTTACCACATAACAGAACTGTGGGTGTGCCCTACCTAAACAATTCGTGTTGGTGTAAATGGCAACACACTTGATATGATTACTTATCTAGAAGCTTGGGTTCAATTTCCAAACAAGTACATTATGGTTTTGTGCTCTTAATAATCTTTAGAGCTTATAATTAAACCATATTGTGGAAACATGTGTTCTTGAAATTCATGTTCCATAATATTCTAGCCAATCAATTTATATAATTTTCATGAAGAGGATGATTTTATTGTTAAGCAAGTGTCTATTGTAAAGTTTTATAGTTTTCCACAATATTTGTAATTGTTTTTGTTTTTAGCTTCCATTGATAACATGCATGCAAACAAACATAGCAATTGTCTCTGAAAATTATTAGAGTTATTTTAATTAATTACATTAATTCATCAGTTAATTCATTACAAGCAATTTCTGTAGAAAAATCAAATTCCTAAATTACCATTTTCATGTATCTTGCATTATTATACATGATAGTAATTTCACTTCCCCATATGAACCCCACTCTACACCAGTTATAGTAACTTTTTCACTTTGTCAACATGTTCTCATTTACAAACATACAGTAATATTATCAGTAACAATATTATACATGTACTGTAATGTGTGTCACAAAAGCCTTTGGCTTGGGAATAGACAAAAAGGACATGAGATTTGTCATCCATCTTACTATCCCTGAAATTATCCATGGAGGATTACTTCCAGAAAGCAGGTCGAGATGGTATGCCCTGAACATGCATTCTCTTCTAAGGTTTGAGGACAGATCAAGTATCCTAAACTCTATAAGCAGAACAACAGATTTGGACCAAAAATGTCTTCAGAAGCAGTTGTTAAATAGTATTGTGAAATACTGCAGTGATGATGGGGACACTGACACATCACAACCTTGTGGCAATTTGTGTGATAATTGCCAGAATCTAAATCTATTGGTAGCTAAAGACTGAGCTAAGTGTGCAAGCAAGATGTACTAAACAAAAACTTCCAACGTGATATGGGCTGGGAAAGGCCAAGTTAAAACCAAGAGCAAGCCATATGATTTTTTCAATTACTTATTGACAGTGGATTTATGCAAGGGAACTTTAGTAATATTTTCAGACACATCTGCACCATTTTTAACACTGACCGAAAAAGCATACCAAGTCAGGAATGGATCAGGCACAGTTGTTTTAAGTTTATAATAAACAAGAAAGAAAATACTTATATATACCCAGTGGCGGATCCAGACCTTCAGCTAAGGGGGGGCCCGCTTGACTATGAATATTGAATTCTGCGAAGAAAATTCCGGCACTTCAAAGAAAATGCGCTATTTCTGAAAAAATAAGGGGGGAGGGGGCACTTTAAAGTGGATCTGCCACTGATACCTGTAAAATAGAGAGCAAACAATACACCTGTGAAATGAAAAGCTAACAAGAAAGTGCTAAAGTTCGCCAATTCTTTGTTTCCTATTGTCTACAGTGTAGAAGTACATGTAATTTTAATTACATGTAATTAATTACATTAGTCTTAAAAGACTAACTATTTCTCAGGTATATTGTTTGTACTCAGCCAAAACATTAGGAAACTTGACAACAGGTATGAGATTGACAAAATTCTCTTATGCAATTTGACTTTATTGTTTCAGCCATACACTGGAGATGCTGAGAGCCTCTACTATAATATGCAAATCACTACTGATTAAAAGTGGCATCACTTTTTTGTCATATCAAAAGTATCCAAACAATTCAAAATTTTGTCTGTCCACATGAAAAAAAAAAAGATTGTGACAAAACTGTAGTAGTGCATTACCCTTTGTCTAAATACCACTACAGTATCTAACTAACAAAAATTGCATAGAAAGGTTAACCAACATAATTTTCTAAGTTCTAGATAGGACTTGTTTCACAGAATTTGGGAGAATGGAATAAACAACAAAAAACTTTCAAAAGCTATATATATAACATACAGGGAGAATTGTCAGCTAATTTTTAGAATTTTCACAAGGCATATACAACTAATAAGACCATGTGACAACTTACAAATCATTTTTGAGATTTTTGAAAATATTCCTTATGCAGAGAAAATTTTGGTTCCAATAATAGCTATGACTAGTCATAAAGAGCACAAAATAATTGTTATGAGACAGTCTTTACTGGTCACATACAAAATGATATACAATTACAAATTAGTAGGTAGTAGGCTTGGTGGACTTGAAGCCTTCGTATTGTGAGCTGTATACATGTATGTTGTAAGAGAGTTCTTCTACTTGATTCTGAGTGTTCGTCAGGTCTATCATCGTCTGAAAATATCAATATAGACTGGAATTTACAGAATGATCACACTAAAAACAAAACCTATTTCAAAATACATAAAAATACATGCCCACGTACCCTCTAAATTCAGCTTGTGGAAAGATAGATCCAAACTCTCGACGTTAACTGTCAGCTGTATCCGCCATCTTGAATGGCAGACTTAGAAAATGTTGTATTTATGCAACAAATACAAGCTGTATAACGTCCAAACTTGATATTTAGTCTTGAATATACTACTCAAGAAGAAAGAAGTCTAAAAAGTCCCACAAATCGGCTGTATATTGATGCTTGCAAGAAATGTCGAATTTGTGCAAGAAAATTTTGGTTTTCTGCCAGTCGCTTCGCAAAATAAGTTCATCCTTCCCTTGATGCCTTGCACGCCGCTCAAAAAGCAAGAGAAGCGACTGGGTACGAGTCTGGTACAGCGGTAGCACGCATTCAAGATGGCGGAGACGATGGCGGATACAATAGGTGGAAAACGTGGTACCCTATTTTTTGTTGACATTTTTCCCCGTAAAAGAAAGAAATATTGACGGAGAGGGACATTACTTAAAAGCGCCCAAGGTACCAATTTAGGGCTGTTCCTGAAAGTATTTCTCCTTAAATCAATAAGGTATGTCTATAATAAATTGGTATTAACCGAATTTTTATATTGAATGACATTGTTCATTTCCAAAAACGCAGGCTGTAAACGACTTCACTGCTAACATTTATCGCATCTAAATGTATTTGAATACGCATAGGAACACACTGTAAAGAATTTGTATAGGGGACAGAAGATGGTGTACCCTGCGACAGTCAGTTGGGGCACATTGCTGCCGGAGAAATTGATGGAAGAGTAACAGTGTATGCTGCACAGTATTTGGCTGCATGTGTTTTTGTATTCTCCGTAAAAACTAAAATCTTAAACTAAGATGATCAGCATCTTACATAAGATAACAACCATCTACAAAGAAGACTGAAGTGATCTTAGTTTAAGATAATACATCTTAACTTAAGACAAGTAAAGTCTTATGTATTTGTAAGATTCAAATCCATCTTAATATAAGTTTTTGAATGCGTCTTAAAATAAGACTGGTCCGTTTTATAATAAGATTGTGTCCTCTCATCTAAAGGGGTATCAAATGGTCTTTGCGAGCATTTGCGAGCACAGCGTTTTTCTTTGCGAGCACGAGCATTGACAAATATTAGCCTTGCGAGCAACGAGCACTTTTCAAACCTACCTCCACTAAAAACCGAGCATGCGAGCACTTGTAAAAATGTGCGAGCACGAGCAAACGAGCACCCACTAAAATTTTGCGAGCATTGCGAGCACTGCGACATTTTGAGGGACCATTCTTGACTCCTATCTAAGATTGCTACTTCTTACTTTAAGATTGCAGACTCTTAACTTTCTCATTTCAAGAGAAAGAGCATCTTAAATTAAGAAGGTCGTTCGACTTAAATAAATTTTAAGATGATTTCAAAATCGGTAAGATGGTGTAATCTTAACTAAGTCACGTTACGTCTTAAATTAAGAAAGTGTTCATCTGCAATATTTTGAAGTCAATGTGGAGGATATATAACCGTCTGTATACAATGCAGTCTTGGGTGCAAAGAATTTTATGGCATGTAAGGTTGAAATGTAAAAATTTTGGTGCCGTAAATTTATCACGGCCAAGAACCAGAATTCAAGTGATATCATGCCGACAAAGCCGAAACTTCCAAAAGAAACGGTATGAACATTTGCGACTTTCCGTTTCAACATTTTTAGGAGGACAACTTCAGCATTTTTCGAAATTATCTAATTTCCGGAAAGTTGGCGTTTCTTATCAAAATAATTAAGCGGGATTTTCCGTTGCATGCAGGAGAACGTTTTACTGCATGACCGCCATTGCTCTTTTACGTATTAAGGAGGACCTCTCGGGAAACAGTACAGTTTTCTGATTGGCTAATTTCGATCCAAAATGGCGCCCAATTTAATTGAACAATTTTTTGATTGGTTTTTTTCGATCCAAAATGGCGTCAGCTATATAAACAGCGCTACTCATGTTCCTTTCATTTTATAGCGCACATTAGTATGGCTCACGGTTATGTTTTGTCGTTGACGAAGATGTATTTTCACACTTGGAGGAATTTTCAGAGCTGATAGAAAAGAAGGAAAATTTCTGGAATTAGAATTGGTTAAACAGCTGTGTGAGGGTGAACTGAAGCAGATTTGAATACACAACAGCACTCGGCACATGTAAGCTCCAACTATACGTTCGGCCGTCAAACGAAAACAGCTAAGGTCTACATCTTCCTTTTTGTCTTTTTTTCTGTGTATGTTTTTGCTTGAATTATACGCTTTATAATAAAGTGTTTGCTACTATATTTGTTGTGCTTGTATTTATGTATGGTTTATCGAAAACAGTGTGTTAAGCAAGCCAGGTTTGTTCCACTTTGGTTCGCTCGCGTATTCTAGCGAGTCGGAGTGACCGTTATTTTTTAAATCACCAGGCAGTTGGACCTTTATCTTAAATTAAGACAAGGAACATCTTGTAAGAAAGATATGTTTGGATCTTAAAATAAGACGAAAATGAATCTTATCTAGGCACTTCGTATTTAAGATGTTATGAAACTGAAATTAAGACATAAAAAATCTTACTTTAAGACTGCCCTTCTTAAATTAAATCCTTCCAACCCAACTGCTGCTTAAGTAGTTATTATCTTAATTTAAGACGATTTTTAATCTTAATTAAGATGAAGCGTCTTAAGTTAAGTAAAAATTCCCGTCTTATCTAGGCACCAGTCGCTAAGATGAAAAAACGTCTTAATTTAAGATTTTAGTTTTTACGGAGTTGTCACACAAAGATCAAAGGTAGTCATGTATATGTAAGTGTAAAACATATAAACTCACACCATTGTGGGCAATGGGACATTCACACCCGCTTGCAGTGTAACATGAACTTTGGCTGCCTGTGGTAATTCCACTTTATTCTTAACCAATAATTTAAGTTATAATATTACACATTTTAAGCTAAAGAACTGAGTCATGGTTAGTCCAGGTAGTGAACTGGATAAATTTCTTGGGAAGTTCTGATCATCATGAAAGATGAAGCACTAAATGAAAGTGGAATTTCTGTGGTTCACTTATTATCCAATAAAATAATGAAAATAATCAAATTCTGTGCTTCAGTCTTTTTATGCAGAGAAATCTTGTAGATTTGTTACCATAAAGACAACAAACCATAAGGCGAAAAATTTCCAGTTCATTTATTTTAGCTCATCTTTGACAGGTTGTTTTCACTGAAGGCCAGCGACAAGACTGAGCCATTGAAATGCCACGAGCAGTACCAGTGAAATACTATGATGGATACAACTGTGCAGTACTCAGCCAGAGCAAACAGAGTGTACACTGTAAAAGTACAACAGTTGTTAAGAAAAACTACCACAGACCAATAATTAATTTTGAATGTACAATAAGTGTTCTGCATGATGTCCTAATTAATGGTTAGTGTGCTAGCAGGCGATATGAAGCAGTCTGGGTTTGAGCTCTGCCAGGGGATTATTTTTTGTTCCTGAGTTAGACACTTAACTTTACAGTGCCTCTCTCCACCTAGGTGTATAAATAAAAAACAGCAAATTGTTGGGTAGCCTGCGCCGCTGACGAAACTATATCCTTTACGTCTGCGACGCAGGCTAATTGTGGGCAACCTGACAATCTGCAAGTCGCCGAGCCATGCGAGCTGGGGGCGAGCCATGCAAGCCACTCAAGGCTGCTTTTTATGTCTGTTACACCGCACTATCCAAGAATTCCAAATTTTTAAAGTTTATATGTTATAAGCATAAATATATCACTGTATGATAATATTCCCCCAACCAACAAATACGGGTAAAAGCTAACCACAAGCAAACCAGGTGGAACTAACCGCAAGCAAACCGGGGTGGAACTAACCGCAAGCAAACCGGGGGGAACTAACTGCAAGCAAACTGGGGTGGAACTAACGCAAGCAAACCGGGGTGGAACTTACCGCAAGCAAACCGGGGTGGAACTAACCGCAAGCAAACTGGGGTGGAACTAACTGCAAGCAAAGTTCCACCCTGGTTTGCTTCAACTAACTGCAAGCAAACTGGGGTACAAGCCTGTGTGAAAGCTAACCACATGCAATCTAGAGTGCAACTAACCACAAGCAAACAGGAGTGAAGCCAACCGCAAGCAACCAGGGGTGGAACTAGCTGCAAGCAAAATGAAGTGGAGCTAACTGCAAGCAAACCTGACAATCCAGCCCATAATTCCAACTCGAAAATTTAATTTGACATCCAAGGCCAATCAAAGAAAAAGATTTGCAAAGCGAGGTGAGCTGGTATACTTATAATTTTATTAAACATGGCTCGCTCATGGCTCGCATGGCTAACATGGTGGCTCGCATGACTTGTAGATTATGCAGACTCTTACTGAGAGTAACCTGTTATGGAGTAGCAGCCCATCCAGGGTGAGATAGGGTAGCAGTAGCAGTACTTCTGCCAGTCATGTGACAAATCAAAAATGACTTGGATATGTTTTTGACCATTTTGATGACCTAATACCATGAGTCTTTATAACACCTCCAATGAGACCATCAATACAAGACAGCATCTCTTTTATATATATAAAAAGAACGGATGTGCAGTGGCTTAATGGTTAGTTCAATGAACCTTGGATCAAGTGGTACGAGTGTGAGCACTAGTCGGGGCTGCTGTGTTGTGTTCTTGGAAAAGATACTTAGCCTTAGTTACTCTCTTAGTGTATCTCTCCACCCAGGCCTGTAAATTGGTACCAGATGGGGGCACCCTACAATGGACTAGCATCCCATCCAGGGGAGGGGGTAGGAAGACTCCTAAATGCTAATAGCTTCCTGTTTTGCAAACTAGAGAAAAGCACAAGCTACAAGCCAGTAGGAGCAAATGCAGTCTTGACTTTATAAAAATATTTAGGTACAAAAGGATACTCCCTGGTTCACAGTACCAGTTATGTCTGAAGTAAAAATACACAGCAAAACCAAAAGAGCAATAGCTGAAGAACGTTATCAATATTTTCCTTCTGAATAATGCGTATTCCTGTAAACAAAAAATATAATAGAAAACAAGAATTAATACTTGTAACTGAGCCTTTCCTTCTTGTCATACATAAGAAAGATAAAATTTTCTGATGTCATGGCATGAGATACAGAAATGTGCTAGTTACAGCCCTGCATACTAGCAAGAGGCAAGATGAGGCACTTGCCTCGTCTAAATTTTTACCCAAAATTTATAACAAAATATGCTTTTTTGGGAAAACTAGTAATCCCCAGTTGAACAAGGTTGATTTTTCTCAAGAAATACCTCATGAAAAATGTCCCTGAAAATTTTCTGGAGCCGGGTATGCCCCAGAGCCCACTAGCAAGATCTTGCCTTGTCTATGGCAAAGGTCTGGTAACGGCTTTGATATGTAAGAAAGATTTAATTTCTGGTGTCATATCATAAATGTTATGGTTACCATATAATCTCACCCTTAGAAATGTGTGATATGATGGTGGTATTGTAGCTAGTATATAATTGTTTTAAAGTTCTTCCTATTTCCTGTATTCCATACGAAGCTAAAACACTCGAACTTTCAAAAATCAACACCCTTAAAATAACCTGAAAATTGATAGTCAGTCACATTCTCAAATAACCTATGTGAAACTGTACTCACCCCTCTGCCTCCCTCACCCCGAGGAAAATTGGGAGGTAGGGAGGGGACGGGGGTGGGTAGGGTAACACGTACATGTAGGCTAATTCTCTGGATTCCATTTCTAATGCTGTACGTGTGGAAAACACACCAACTAAATAAGACATAGCAAACTTCACATAAGATGTACCTCAGTGTTCATTGGCTTGTTTGCAGTCAACCAAGATAAAATACATGATAGAAACATGTAAAGCATGGCTGACACCATAAATACAATGGATCCAGCTTCATGGACATCTAGAACATAAAAATCCAATAGAGAACACATCTCACTATTCATTCAGCTCAATGATCACCTTTGAGAAAAACAATTAAGACGGGATCCGCCAGGACTTCGAATATTCATTGGACAAATTTATGTACGAAAATTATTTACATCTTATTGCAAACTTCTGTGTTACTGTTTTAAATATCTTAGCAAAAGAAATCATTTCTAACAACACCATCGAAAACAAATTTCAAAGTTCCACTGAATCGCTTAAAGACGATTTTACAAAATAGCTACACGTGAGATTTAAACCATGGTTTACATGGTTCTTGTGAATTTTGAAATCGTTTTCTCAGGTTCTGATAAGAAATTGTTGTTGGTGTTATCACGGATAATTACTTACACCTTTAGCATTTAAAAAAGGATAGAAAATAACGCAAGAGGATTTAAATTATTCTGGTACTCCATTCTTGTCCAACTAAAATTCATATTACTCAATTTCCTGATGGATTCTGTCTTAAATCCTTTACAGGATAACATACCTGTTGCGCTGTATCAATGAGGGTTAAAATAAGTGGGCAATGAGTGGAACGTGGTTCTTTCGACCAGATGGCTCAAAACATTTATGGCCTTTTTTTCGTAAATTAAAACAAAATGTATAAACCAGATGTCCATCGGCATGTTAATACACCATTTGAAAGGTGTTGATCAGTAAATTGCATTAAAAACACTTTTACAAATAAAAAGATTTGTTATAGTATTGAAAGAAATGAGTTAAAACGTTAAAAAGAAAAATATATTTAAAAAGAGGTTTATCTCCGTTTAGTAGGTATACTGTACCCCTAAACCATATCCTATTGTGAAGCATTGAGTGTCGCGGTTAATTTCAGTTATGTTGCATATCACACTGATATTTATCAAGAAAGAAAAAAAGTTTCAAAAGATATAGGGGTGGTTACTTAAGACACAAATAAGGGGGAGGTACAATTTTATGCTATCAAAATGCAGATCTTTCCAAGACAATATTGGTGCCAAAATTTCAAATTAACTGGACAAATACTGACTAGGTTATGACATAGCCTGCGCAGCTGGCGGTTTTGTTGGGGTTAACGCGCGCCAGTAATGACATTATGTCGCCAATTGGCACTCTTAGGGGTATAAGGGGCTGTGTCATGGCCAATGCATGGTTAAGAAATGGCCACTTTATAGTCAAGTTTGTTCTGATTTACTGTTCCTTTTTTGGTCTTTTTAGTAATCTACCTTAGATGGCTTAAAAGTTAAGGAATGCTAATTAATTAAAGGTGCTATACCTCTATAAGCTGCTGGCACATCTTAAAAAAATGGATAATCTATACAAGTTTTTTTTATTATTATTATTTCTTTGATATTTTTCTACATTAGAAATCCATCTTGTATGTCTTAACCCTAGTGTAGGACGTACAAGCAAACTCATACCCCCACCATCGTATAAGGACGGGTGGATTGAACCCTTCCCCGGAGTTTTCGTTATATTAAGGCGTAGCAAGATTATTTTGCACTGAGAAGAAAGCTCGTTGCTTACTCGTCATATGACGTCACGTGACGTCATTAGAGCCGCCATCTTGGATTTCAACATTTTTTTAGAAAGTCACAAAATAACGAAAATTGATGCAAAATCAAACCAGAATGCTTATGGAATGTAAACATATACAAATCGTGCACTTCTGTTTAAAAAAAAAAACTAAAAATAATGGTCTATCCCGCGGCACATTCCTATAAAGCCCATATATCTGTATATGGGTGTGCCCCCTCCCCCTCCCCCTCCCCCCCCCCCCCCCACACACACACACACCAACCAGGATATGACCTGTAAAAATACGTGTCTGGTGAAAATTGTACCTTACCCAAGTTGTCAGTTGAAGAAACGTAGGTTAATGTCAAGAGTGCTCCATTTTCCACAACTTGTAAAATACAGTTTATAACATTAAGTGGCCAAAACCACCAAGTCGTTAAGTTGTATCGCCTGCCTGATTGAGTTTCTTTGTAATGTTTGTAAAATATGGTTGGAGAAATGAAGATTGGTGGAAGACAGTGTAGAGCTATTCCAACTCTCCAAATAAACTTCTCTGGCATGTATCCTCCTACTGCCGCACTTATTGATGGTAAATAGTTTGGAACCTAAAAACAGAAAATAAAATATGTAAGTGTCCTGCGCAGCGTTAAATGAAATGAACACATCAGGGCCGTATTAAACTAGCAAGAGGCAAGACGAGACACTTGCCTCATCCAGATTTTCACCCAAAATTATAAACAAAATAGGTTTTGTTAGGAAAATTATCCGCAGATGTTTCTCAAGAAATACATCATGAAAAATGTCTCTGAAAGAGTTTCAGTGCTTCTACATTTCAAACTTTTCTGGAGGGCATGCCCCCAGAACCCTCTAGCAAGATCTTGCCTCTTCTATGGCAAAGGCCTGGTTACGGCCCTGGCGGACTGAATACTTTAAAGTTCAACCCTGTAAAGTTCCATGTAGAACTTTATAAACTTCACGTTTTACTACTGATCGATGAAGGCATAACTGCTGAAACGGTTAGTTTTACATGGAACTTTACAGCATTGAACTTTACAGTTTTCAAAATGTTGCTAATCAAACCGACTTGAAAACCCTGTTATAAGCAGAGAAAAGAAGGGAAGGTTTCTTCTCGGTTGGGCTTCGCTACAGGATGAAGAATTTTGTTTAGCCAATATTTACGCTCCAAATGATCCAAGTCTCCAAAAAAAAAACGTTTTTTTAATGAATTATATAATAAATTGCGACCAAACTCGAACGACAATAATGCTGGATTTCCATTGACGCGTAATTTCTTTTACGTGCGTTTACGTGCGTAAAAAAATTTAAGGTGGATTTCCACTGACGCGTAAATATTTACGTACGTAAAACGTGCGTGAAAAAAGATACATAGGCAAATCTCCACTCTCACGTAAAAAGTAATAAAAAGCGTTTCTTTTTTACGTGCGTTGAACGTACGTAACCTGAATTATTAAGTGGGTGAATAGAGTGTGTTATTGGCGGCCATATTGGAGGAGTGAAACAATAAATTGTTTCTCCTTTGGGGAAAAAAGCATTAACATTATTTTTATGCAAATATCTTGTTGTTTGACTCTTCCAGCAAGGCTGCCATGAAAACACTTTGTACCACACGCTAGTAAAAGAAATGCGTGAATATGACCAAGAGGCATTTTATAAATACTTCCGAAAGACAAAAAAATATTTGAGGCGACCTTCCCGGATTGCCGGTTCAAAGCCTACGTGACCTGACGCCAGGCGTTTTCTTTCACTACTGCGTTCGTGTAATTTGGTTCTGTAGTCAGTTCCATAGCTTATTGTTGGAAATGTTCGGACTTTCTCGATGAGAAGTGCTTCTAAATCTGAATGTTTTCCCATGTAAATCGACGGACGATTTAAAACAAAATGGTTTTCCACATAGTAAGTGGTGTCATGTGACGAAATGGGTAAATTGCTGCGTAACCGCAGACAGCCGCAAAAAAAAGTTGAACTCAGTTCAACTTTTTTTAAAACACTCGCGATCGCTAGGTGCGTATATGTGCGTGTAACGTACGTAAATACCAAGAAAAAAACGTGGCATTGGAAATTGGACAACGTAAATTCGACGCACGTACGTTTACAATTTTTATATAACACACAAAAAAAACTTTAGAAATTGAACACTCGTGTTTGTTTATTCGTCATACCATCTGGATTTATCTTTCCCTCATCTTCTAGTCATTTTAATAATGCTAGAGACATTCAAGAACACTTCTGTTTAAACAATAAGCCTTAAACGCATTGGATACACCCCGGGACACTGTGCGGACTAAAGCGAAAAAAATCCCTGGCCCAAAAAAAAAGTTAGCCTGAATTTCAGACGTCTTCATTTGGTCGCTTTCTCCCGAGAAGAGACGACTCTCGGGAGTAAGCGACCAGCGGAAGGCGTCTCAAATTCAGGCTACCAAAAAATCCCATGCCGTATTTCTGGCCCTTAAATTTCCAGAGAGTGGGGGATGATATAACACAAAGAAAAACAGTAGAAATTGAACACTCGTGTTTGTTTATTCATCATACCATCTGAATTTATCTTTCTCTCATCTGGTAGTCATTTTAATAATGCTAGAGACTGTTTCAACAATAAGCTTTGTTGAATATTTGAAGTTCAATTTTATGCTTGGTTCAAATGTTATTTTCCTTTGTTAAAAACATTCATGATCATACATTACCATACCCAAAAACAAATTAAAGGAAAATAAACTTGAACGAACTCAAAGATAAAATTGACTATTGTATAACCAGTTTAATTCGGCGGAGTAAAGCAACTTTAGATTGTTTTTTATAACCCCCCAAAAACCCCTACTCAGATCAAGCCACCTCCCCCAAAAAACCCGCAATCGAAAATTTCAAATCCCCAAAAATCCGGGACTGGGAGGTAAGGCAAACGCCAGGAAATGGCAAAGAATGGATACTTCTAAGCATTGTGTTGTCCCTAGCAATCTATTTTTTGTCGGTAAAAAATCCAGTAAGAGAATTTCCAGGCTGAGTGGTACTGTAAATTTTAGCCGTGATATAAAAAATGCGCCGTGTGTTGTACAGTCAGTGGGCTGTAACAGGAGGATCAACCATGTAAACTACCCCCCCCCCCCCCCCTCTTCCTCCACCTTGAGACTAAGAACAGCTTTATAAAAACGGCCAAGCGTTCCCCAGAGAAAAGGAAAACTAATGTCTGCGGTTCACACAAATTAACAGGTAAACTGCAATAAAAATATCAATTAAAATTCACTCACGTGACATTGAGTCCTTGTCGTTTCATCGAAATGCCAAACAAGAGCGATCAACACACACGATACGATCGAAAGAAGCGGTAAAGAACAAACAAACAAAGCAAGGTGCTCCACTCGTACGGACATTAGAGGTGTTTGGACCATCTTTGTAACACGTGTTGATTTCGGCGGAACCTGCTCACCGCGAAAAGGAAGAAAACATTGAATACTATCCATGCTATTACTTTAGTATTGAATATTGGTGTCAATCATTCTGATTGGCAAAAGTAAATGCAGTGAAGCGCCGACCAAGCCTCGGCGCAGTGCAGCCTCGCTCTCAATTTGATTCTTATTCGGATTCGCGCGCTGTCATCTTGCTGACATGACGCTTACGTTTGCAGTCTGCCCGTAGCAAAGTAGTTTTTCGTCTATCGCACTCCCCTATATTTCTCTTCTTTCCTTTCTGTCTCCTTTCTTCTTCTCCACTGGCTCCGTAATGCAAAGGGCCTCGTTATGGAGTCGGTTTCCATAGCAACCGTTCAAGCACCTACCCCCTTAGTCGGGTTCCCGCTTTCATTTCGGGGGCAACTCTACTGGTACTTAGTCCCTTTAACCCGATGTTTCCCAGCCAAAAGCCCACACCAAACCCCGCCGCGCCGAGCCCCCAACCGTACGGTCACTAAAAAATTGTACAATGGTAGCACGCTTTGGTCAGGCACGTTAGTGAAATCAAGATGGCGGATCAATCAATGGTAAGATCTCATTTTTGTAACCTTTACCCCGTATAGAAAGAAATACTATAAAAAAGATAATAAAATGGTAGACAAAAACGGAGAGGACATCATCTAAAAGCGCCCAACGCACCATTTTAGGGTTGTTCTCTAAAGTATTAAATATTTTATTTTTATTTTGACTAGTTAAAATTAAATTCAATTGTAAAGAGCTTATTTTTAACTTTTATATTAAATTACAAGATCCCACAAGCTTGTAAGCTTTTAACTTTATCTTGTTTAAATAAAGGCAACAAGCAGTAAGTCTAATTTGCACCTAAGCTGTAAGCTCTCATGTATTCTCATGAGTTGAGATGACATTGTTCATTTCAAAAAACGCAGACTGTGAACGACTTCACTGCTTCGACACTGCTAACATTTCGCGCATCAAAACGTATTTAAATATTCATATGAACACATTTTGAAGAATGGTTTTTTCTGTCCTTAGTTTTTACTGGGATAACTCTCTATCAAATAGAAGTATATAGTCGTGTAGCTCTCATCTGTGACCACTGTTCACTTTTTGTCAATTTCTTTAATTAGCAATCTCTCAGATTGTAGTTAATTTTTTCGTCATCATCATTTCTCTATCATCATCATCATCATCATCATCATCATCATCATCATCATCATCATCATCATCATCATCGTCGTCGTCGTCATCATCTTCATCTTCATCATCATCATCATCATCATCATCATCATCATCAAAATACTCAGGAGGGCCCATTCTAACTACCCAACCAATCAAATCAACTTAGCAACTCTGCAGGATAATTTGTCCATGCCCAGTCAGTAATCCCAAGAAAAGTGCTGTTTTACACCCTCTGAATGAAAAACACACAACACCTTTATATTCACTGTATCAGCACAAATAATAATTGTAGGCCACTTTTGTCAGAGTCAGTCTTAACTTTACCTTTGAAGAATTGTTTTCTTTTGAAGAAGACAGAAGATTTTGTTTTTGGTTGGTTTTGATTTGTTTCCATCCAAAAAAAAGACATTTTTGCTGCGGGAGAAATTGATGAAGGAGTAACAGTGTAAGTACAGTATTTGCTATATGTGTTGTTGTATTCTCACAGAAAGATCAAAGGTTCATGTTTATGTAAGTGTAAAACATGTAGTCTCACACTGGGCTGCCTGCGGTTCTTCCACTTTATTCTTAACCGATAATTGCGTTCGACGAAGGAGAACGCATACTAACTTGTCGTTTTTTACGAACTCAGTAACGTGGGTATCGGTCGTAAGCTGGGCCATTTCAGGATTTGGACGCCATCTTTGTGTGGCTGGCTGACACATGGCCTCGATCTCATGCACAGCAATATGGCGTCGATTTTGGAATCGCACAAACGTGTTAAGCTTGAAGAAATGGCCGAAACGTGTACCCGAAGTTAAAATAATATTGAAAATGACATGGCAAGCATAACAGGATTTTATCCAGGGAAGTAGAGTTTTATTCCGCCACCAAACGTCGCTAAAATAGTGGCCGTTCGTGGAAAGTTGTCTCACGTTGAGTCCGATGAGCTTCTTCGCGGCCACGCGACGAAACTGATATTTTTGTTTCTTACTAACACAACAACATTACATTGATGAAATGATAACAGGCTCAGGGCAGTTAATACATGTAATTTCGAATGTGCTTTGGTGTGTGCTTTCTTCCTTCCTTTGCCTTTGCTTATTTCAAATATTTTTCGCAGTTTTCTCCAAGGTAAGTGAAGTTGTATCCATTTATTCGAAGTGTCAGTAGCAAATATGACTACAGTGTGTTGCCCAGTTTCCGGCCACTTTAGTTTGTAATCGTAATTGTAATAACTTATCTACGGAAAGTTTCTCAGTTTTTGGTCAAAGACAGTTCATTTACTTAACTTAAAAATGTACAAAGATTGGCTGCGCTCGCCAAGTATTAAAGAAATTATGCCATTTTTTGCAAAACTAGTAAGTTGCCCAGTTTCCGGCCAGGTGTTCCAGTTTCCGGCCGTCGAACTAAAACATATTTTTCCCTGCAACCGGTCGACTTAAACCGACTTGTCAGTTCCTTGGCAAACGAAAAGTAAGTTTCAATATCAGTTTATTCGACTTTGCTTTCTCGTCTGCCGTTTTACGGAATATTTCCTCGTCAATGACCCGTTGTCGTTTCTTTCGCTTATTAGGATGTATTGGCAGCGTATACATATAAACGTTGTAGTTTGTCATGCTATGCTTGCTTTAGCTTCTTTGGTACTCTTTGCTACATTTTCATTTCATTAATTTCTCGAGCATGAGATGCTAAAATTAAGTTATTTCACTTAATAAACATGATTTTGAACAACATGCTACTTGGTGGCCGGAAACTGGCACCGCGAGTCCAAATCTTTGTTCAAACTCTGACTTCTGAAATTCAGAAACAGCTGAATTCTGGCTTGTGATGACAGAACCCCTAATAAGTTTCATCTTTACTCTAAATTCTGTCAAAAAATTACTAAGCTTCTCGAAAAATTTCCTACGAAATGAGCTCTTTGTTTATGTACGGTAGCTTTGATGTGCAGTGAAAAGTGCAAAAATTAGTCGCTAAACGTTTACTCGCGTAAACAAAGCTCGACCTTTCTCGGCCGTTTCTCGTCCAAAAAGCCTGCCAAAACCATCAATTTGTAGCTGAAATGTTCCTTTTTCTGTTGCAAAGGTTCGGTGGACGAAAATAAAACATATCTACAAAAATAACCGACGAATATATTTTTTGGCCGGAAACTGGTACCGGCCGGAAACTGGGCAACAGACTGTAAAGCTTATCAGAAAATTACAAAGCTGTGTAGTGGTGCGTTTTCTAGGAAAAAGACGCTGCAATTCGCCCCGGTGACGACACCGAGTTGTGATGTGTCAACTCAGCTGCTTTGTTCGGCAGATTCAACTTCTCTCTGCGTAGACTTAGGACTCTACCAATGTTTTCCCTTCGGCCACTAAGCATTGACAAGATGAATGCAGACTATTTCAAGCGGTTAAGGCCCTGTTTATACGTCGAATTTAATTCAGACGAATTAAATTCACATTAAATTCGTCGATTAGTCGACGTTAATTGCCGCCTGATTTAGACGTCGGATTTAATTCAACCGAATTTAATCTTTCACTCGATGTTGGATCTTACATATTTCGCGCCCTTTCAGATCCCTTAGGAATTCTATTACATCATTAGCTTTTGTTTTTACTTTTATATTTAAATTCACGGCGTCGTTTAGTTAGTTTTCCGTCATAGTGTTGTACGAGCTGTAGCGCAGTTTTCTGCAGTTTTCGCCTGTTTTATACAGATAACCACTTTCGCGGCCACAGCGCCAAAAAAATGTAAGTTTGTTTATAGTTCGTTTTCGCTACCTTGTAATTTGTGCTTTATAAGTTTCTTTATTTTGCTTTTCAGTTTAAACCTCGCTAAAGACCTCGCTAAAGACACTGAACTTCAATCTAAATATACTGTTTACCGTGTGAGAGTTTACTATTGTGTGGTTTACTGGTCGCGAGAATTTATTTCGCCTTATGGCAGCTACATAAGTTTAAAATTTTTGAGTTTACCTGGATACAATGGATGCCATCCAAGAAGTTCCCGATGATCCTGGCGTTCGTGCCAGCGCTCGCACGAGGGTGCCGAGTAAACGTCTTGATCAGGAAGGCGTTCTCTTTGAGAAACTTCGTCGTCTCAAAAAGGAAAGATCGGGTTATCTTTCGGCTGTAACTTCGAAGAGGAACGAAATTGACGCGCTCTTATTATACGAGGAGAACATTCAGCTTGTGAAGGAGAAAATGCCTGGCTGCATTTGAAGCATTTAAGGAGGCTCATGTTACTTATTTGTCGAATCTTCAAGACGAGACAAGCGTGACAAGATGTCAGGAACAATTTGATTACGAGTCTTCGCAAGCAGACAACTTCTGTCAAAAGGTTCGAGAGTGGATTAGAAGTGTGGAATTATCGCTAAGCTTAAACTCTGAAATCAACCCTGAGGACTCTGCGAGTCAGATCGCTTCTCGTACCTATTCTAAGTCTTCAACAAGACAATCACGTCGTTCGAATCGTAGTGGTTCACAAAGAAGCAGTACCTCATCCTTAACGGTTGTACGAGCAAAGGAAATAGCTCGTATCGCGGAGCTGAAAGCAGAGGCAGCTGCGTTTAAGAAACGTCAAGCGTTAGAAGAACAAAGGTTTCGTTTGCAACAAGAGCAAGAGCGTTTAACACTGGAAACCGAAATCGCTAAGTCCGAAGCCAAACAACAAATTTTAGCCACAATCATGGAAGCCGACCCGCGTTCGTTTGTGCCGTGCCCGACAACTTTTGTGCCCAAAGTAAGCAAGGGAAATGTTCCAACACCGAGCGTCACAGGAAATAAGCCATTACCAGTCAAAGATGGCCGCCATTCTACCGTTGATCCGGAATTACCTGATCATGAATTGTTCAAACGTCCAGAATTACCTGACAAGAAAGCATGTCCCGCAGAATCTGAACACTCTGCGGCTTCATCGTCGCCGAGCTTGAGGGCTTTCAATGAAATGCTAGAGCTTCATCAGCACCAAAACGACCTTCAGCGGCAGCAGAATAAAATCGTGGAAATGCTGGCGACACAACAGAAGAAAAGTAATCTTCCCCAGCAGCGAGTTCCAGTTTTCGATGGCGATCCAATAGAGTACGGCCCGTTCGTCAGAGCATTTGAAAACATCATTGAGACTAAAACCTCAGATAGCAATGAGAGGCTATACTATCTCGAACAGTTTACCAGCGGCGATGTTAAAGAGCTTGTTCGTTCATGTCATTTTCTTCCACCAGACAAGGGTTACCAAGAAGCTCGACGGCTATTGAAAAAGAAGTTTGGTGACGATTATCGCGTCGTAACCGCCTATGAAAGCAAGGCACTGAATTGGCCTGAGGTGAAACCAGAGGACAGCACCTCCCTGAACAAATTTTCTATTTTCCTTATGAGGTGCAAAAACGCAATGGTAAGCAGCAAATACCTGTCAAAGCTCGAACAGCCTGATACCATTCAGAAGTTAATTATGAAGTTGCCCTTCAACTTAAGGAGAACATGGCGCCGTTTGGTAGACCGTATAATGGAAACTGAAGAGAGGAACGTTTCGTTTAGCGATCTTGCGGAGTTCGTTAAAAATGAAGCGAGAGTGAACGACAATCCCGTGTTTGGGAAAATTGTTGAAGATGCGAAACCTAAACAGAGCTCGCGAAGTAGTCGTCCGCCGAAGAAACCTGACGAGAAGAAGAAGAGTTTTGGTGCGCAAGTGAGTGGTGATAAGAACCCACCTGCTGGAGCGCAAATGAGTGATGTTCAGACCCCGTCTACTGGTGTGTCACCTCTTGGATCAGCCCCCTCAACTGTGGATGTCTTGTGTTCGTACTGTAACTCTGGGCACGCCTTAGACACCTGTGATGCCCTCAGGCGCCTCCCATATCAGGATCGAATTCAATTCCTCGTATCTAAGCACCTTTGTTTTGGTTGCTTGTCCGCTGACCATACAGCAAGAGCTTGCCCGGAAAAGAAAACATGTACGGTTGCTAACTGTGGCAAAAAGCATCTAACAATCCTTCACACGAACACTGCAAGTCGAAATCGACCGACTGATACTCCGTCTACAGGTACCTCGCCCACCGAGGAGTCTGCGCGCGTTCGTAACGCGATGATTAACCTACCCCGCTCGAAAATAGGCATGGCTGTTGTTCCAGTTAAGGTTTGGTCGAAGTCGTCAAGAACACAAGCGATGACCTACGCCTTTTTGGACAGTGGTAGTTCCTCATCATTCTGTACAGAATCCTTGATGAAGCAGTTAGGAGTCAGTGGCTCGAGAACTCAGATTTCCTTGACAACGTTGGAAAAGAAGAACAGTCTTTTAGACAGCTTCGTTGTGAAAGATCTTGTCATTTCCGATCTGGATGAAAACGTCCTAATTGATCTGCCAGCACTCTACACGAGACCAGAAATACCTATTTCAAAAGGGGACATTCCTACTCAGCGTGACATTGAACAATGGCCGCACTTGTGCGGAGTACACCTACCTGAAGTTAATGCTGAAATCGGTCTTCTCATTGCCTGTGACGTCCCCACAGTCTTCGATCCTTTGGAAGTGAAGCACAGTGAAGATGGTGGCCCTTATGCCTCGCGAACGTGTATTGGATGGGTTGTGAACGGTCCTCTAGGGCGTTATCACGAAGGCCCGCATGCCACCAGTTTATTCATCAAAGCCGATCCTGAGTTTCATCAGATGGTGAGAAATTTCTACGATAGCGGTTTCAGTGAATCAAGCGCTCAGGACAAACCTGAAATGTCACAAGAAGAGATCCGTTTCATGTCCGAGCTGGAGAGTACCGTGGTCTTGAAAGATGGACACTACGAAATTGCGTTGCCTTTAAAAGATCGTAATGCACCACCACCTAACAACTACCCGCAAGCCATGCAGCGTGCTCTCTGGCTGAAAAAGAAGCTTCAACGCAATGGGAACTTGTACAACGACTACAAGGGGTTCATGGCGGACATTATAGACAAAGGATTCGCCCGCAAAATTCCAGCGGATCACCAGAAATCCAGTGACGTGAAATGGTACATACCGCACCACGGCGTTGACCACCCGCATAAGCCCGGGAAGATACGCGTGGTATTTGATTGTTCTGCCAAATATCAAGGCAAGTCGCTCAATGATCTGCTGCTCAATGGTCCGGATTTAACGAACACTCTATTTGGAGTCCTAATGAGATTTCGACAGGAGAGAATTGCACTTATGGCAGACATTGAATCGATGTTTTATCAAGTAAGAGTAGCTGAGGCGGATACTACGTATCTTCGCTTTCTTTGGTGGCCTGATGGCAACTTGGAAGGTGAGCTTGAAGAATACCAGATGGTTGTACACTTATTTGGAGCCGCCTCTTCTCCTGCATGCTCCAATTTTGCCCTGCGCAAAACTGCGGAAGACAACAGTGAACACTTTCCAGAGGAGGTAGTGAGCACAGTTAAGAACAACTTCTACGTAGACGACTGTCTTAAATCTTTACCATCAGTTGATGAGGCTTCACAGCACGCAAGTGACCTACGGTCTATGCTTTCAAGAGGCGGTTTTAGACTGACGAAATGGATAAGCAATAGTCGCCAAGTCCTGGAAACTATTCCCGAGGCTGAACGCGCCAAGGAAGTAAAAGCAAGGATGACCTTCCAGTTGAGAGGGCTCTTGGTGTCAAATGGTGTGTGGAAACAGACACCTTCGGTTTCAAAGTGGAGGTTAAGTACAAACCACCCACACGACGAGGCATTCTTTCAGTCGTCAGTTCTGTTTATGACCCCTTGGGTCTCGTTGCACCCTTCGTGTTACCAGCTAAACGGTTGCTTCAGGACCTTTGTCGCATCAAGCTAGAATGGGACGACCCAATTCCCTCAGAGCCTAAAGTTCGCTGGGAGCGTTGGATGGCGGATCTTCCCAAACTATCACAATTTTCTGTTGAGCGCTGTGTTAAGCCTGCTGGATTCGGTGTTATCTCATCAAGTCAGTTACACCATTTTTCAGATGCTTCCGAGGCCGGTTTTGGTTCAGTTTCTTATCTTCGTCTCACCAACGAACAAGGCGATGTGCACTGCTCCTTCCTTTGTTCGAAATCACGTGTGGCACCTATTAAATCGATCACGATTCCACGCCCGGAGTTATCCGCCGCAACAGTCTCTGTCAAGCAAGACAAGGTCTTAAGGAGAGAATTAGAGATTCCAATCGACGCCCAGTCCGTTTTCTGGACAGATAGCACCGCAGTATTGCGCTATGTCAAGAACGAGACGAGACGGTATCACACCTTCGTGGCCAATCGGGTCGCTGTTATTCGCGATGGCTCTGAGCCTCATCAATGGAAGCATGTCAGTGGTGAAAAGAACCCTGCAGACGACGTTTCCCGCGGTTTGACAGCCGACGTCTTCCTTCGTCGAGAGCGATGGTTGACGGGGCCGGAATTTCTTTGGAAACCTGAGTACATGTGGCCAATGCAGTCAGAGGCGTTAAGCGTCATCCCCGACGAAGATCCGGAGGTGAAAACGGAAGTTAAAGTGTGCACTTCTTCTTTAAAGAAGCTGAGCAGCTCTCTCTCGGATTATTTCCAGAAATGTTCTTCTTGGAACCACCTTAAGAAGGCTGTCGCCTGGCTCATGCGTTACAGAGAAAACCTTCTAAATAGGAGTAAACACAACAAGTTGAATCACGATGTTCCCAAATACATCACCGTTGAAGAGATGGAGAGAGCGGAGAGAGAAATTCTAAGGCATGTTCAGAGAAGAGCCTTCCCCGAGGAGGTTAATCATCCCGAGAAACCAGTCAAGAAGAAAAGCCGCCTGTATAAGCTCGATCCGATCGTTGTTGATGGGCTCTTATGCGTTGGAGGCCGTTTGCGTAGAGCTTCTCTACCGGCAGAGTCAAAGAATCAGATTATTCTCCCGAAAGAAGATCACACTACCAGATTGATAATCGACCACTATCACAGGATTTGCGGACACTCCGGCAGAGAACACGTCCTGGCCTTGGCTAGAGAGAGGTTTTGGATCACTCAAGGAAGTTCAACTGTGAAAAGTGTTCTAGCTGAGTGCGTGAGCTGCCGTCGTCGTCAAGCACCTCTATGCCAGCAGAAAATGGCCGACTTACCAGAATGCCGCGTTTTGCCTGACAAGCCACCCTTCACATCAGTCGGCGTAGACTATTTTGGGCCCTTCCAAGTCCGTCGTGGGCGTTGCCTCGTAAAGAGATATGGCGTAATCTTTACATGTCTAGCAATTCGAGCTGTACATATCGAGATAGCGCACAGCCTAAACACCGACTCGTTCCTGCTAGCCCTGCGGCAATTCATTACCAAGAGAGGCCAAGTGAAGGAAATTTATTCAGACAACGGGTCAAACTTCACCAGTGGTGAGCGAGAGTTGCGTGAGGCTATCTCAGAATGGAATCAGGAAAAGATCCACAATTCTCTGTTGCAGGAGAGCATCAAGTGGTCCTTTAGCCCACCGTATGGATCTCACTTTGGGGGCATTTGGGAGAGATGCATTCGAACCATTCGGAAGATCCTTCGAGCCTTGCTACGAGAGCAGATCACTGATGATGAAAGTTTAGCCACTTTAATGTGCGAAGTCGAAAGCATCATGAATAGTCGACCCATCACGACTGTGTCCAGTGATCCAAATGACTTGGAGCCTTTGACGCCCAACCACCTCTTGTTGCTCAAATCAGAAATCCCTTTACCTCCTGGTTTATTCAAGAAAGAAGATTTGCTTTCGCGCCGTCGGTGGAAACAAGTCCAGTATTTGGCTGATATTTTTTGGAGAAGATGGAGCAAGGAATATCTTCCCCTTCTACAACTTAGACAGAAGTGGGTGCACCCTAAAAGGAATTTGGCTGTTGGTGATGTTGTTTTGGTTGCAACGGAAGCATCGCATCGCAATTCCTGGCCGCTAGGAAGAGTCGTCGAAACCTTCCCAGATAAAAGAGGTTTTGTTCGCCGAGTCAAAGTCCGCACCAAGTCAGCTGTTTACGAAAGGCCTGTTGACAAGCTCTGCCTTCTTGTTGAAGGAGAATGTTCAAACAAAGAGGACATGAACACTAAAAATTAAGAGACATTTAATAAACATTTACTCAGTCCTTTATGCGCATTTGCATTGCGTGACTATTTTTGCATCGTTATCAGATGGTGTTAAGATCCAAGCGTATATTTAAGTGACTCGTATTATCTCGCACTTAGAGGCCGGGATGTTGGATCTTACATATTTCGCGCCCTTTCAGATCCCTTAGGAATTCTATTACATCATTAGCTTTTGTTTTTACTTTTATATTTAAATTCACGGCGTCGTTTAGTTAGTTTTCCGTCATAGTGTTGTACGAGCTGTAGCGCAGTTTTCTGCAGTTTTCGCCTGTTTTATACAGATAACCACTTTCGCGGCCACAGCGCCAAAAAAATGTAAGTTTGTTTATAGTTCGTTTTCGCTACCTTGTAATTTGTGCTTTATAAGTTTCTTTATTTTGCTTTTCAGTTTAAACCTCGCTAAAGACCTCGCTAAAGACACTGAACTTCAATCTAAATATACTGTTTACCGTGTGAGAGTTTACTATTGTGTGGTTTACTGGTCGCGAGAATTTATTTCGCCTTATGGCAGCTACACTCGAGTCTTCAGCACTTCTAACCAGTGCATGGCGGGGATAATTACCGCCGGCAAAAGATAACGGGAGGTCGCGATTTTTTTTCGGAGCGCGCAGATTTAACCAAAACAACCTGGCGAGGTTTACGAAGGCATGATTGCTGGAGAAAATATCCGGAGAAAGACAGCGGAGAAGGCAGCTGCCACGTCGAATGTTGACACTGGTAGTGATGAAGAAAAGGTTTCTTGCGCGAGTTTGTTGATCGATTTATCTGCTGTTACAATTAGATAAA
>NC_135762.1:32088471-32210971 GCF_052425735.1 Oculina patagonica
GAATTTCGAAAAAAACTGTTTGCAGAGGTGCATAAACTAAAAAAAAAAAAAAGTTTGCAGAGGGAAATTTTTCACCCCTCCCCCCCTCGAGCTCCAAGAAATTAATGGTCCGTCCCTAACATAACACGTACATGAGGCTAATTCTCTGAATGCCATTTCTAATGCAAAAAATATAAAAACACACCAACTAGATAAGACATAGCACACTTCACATAAGATCGATGTACCTCAGTATTCATTGGCTTGTTTGCAGTCAACCAGGATAAAATACACGATAGAAACATGTAAAGCATGGTGCACACCATAAATACAATGAATCCAGCTTCATGGACATCTAGAACATAAAAATCCAATAGAGAATACATCTCACTATTCATTCTTTTTTTTTTGTATTACAATACAATACAATACAATGTTTAATGTGTTCATTACACTTAGCTATGGATTCGATGGGTTAGCAAAATCTGCGGGAACGCACCAGCTAGTTTACAGGTAAGCCACAATGAAAATAAAACAATTAATATATGAAAAAAAAAAGAATGAATAGTGAGATGTATTTTCTATATAAAAAATCTCACTATTCATTCAGCTCAATGATCACCTTTGAGAAAACAAATAAAGACAGAATCTGCCAGGACTTCGAGTATTCTTGGTTTTCATGTTACGTCATAAAATTCTGAAATCAAAATTCACTAGGCCTGCTAAATTTTCGTTGTCATTAGGCGAAAGATAAACTAAAAATATATATTTTTGCAAATTTCCAGATCGATAGTGTCATTCGTTTTTAAAACAGAGCATTTTGAATATTTGAGTTCTCCGCCGTATGTGACATCAAGCTGAGTGCCGTGACAAAGCTGTTTTGTTTGAAAAAAGGCCTTTCCTTTTCATTTTGTGCAGAATGAAAATTTCAGATGTAATAAGTGGCGTTTATGTGAAAGTGTACTAGCTCTTAAGGCAAGGATGGCCGCTGTTGTAAACAGAATTGAGTTCCAGATGGTTTCTCTGACATCACGGCGGCCATTACTGTGTCCCTCGGCAGGACACAGTTATGGCGGCTCCATACTAAGCTTTATAAATTTGCGTGGAAAGGTTCGGAAAATAACTCGCGAACGGTACACCGCACAGACCCGAAACTTGGAGAAATTGTTTATCTATTTATCATCTATAATATTTGAAATTCATAGCTTCTGTAGTTGAATGGTTTCGAATTTATTTTTTGATTGCGTGACAGTGAAAACCAGCAATATATTGTGATAAACGTACATCTGATATAGGACCTGTAAGAATACATGTCTGGTGAAAATTATATCGGTACCTTACCAGCGTTGTCAGTTGAAGAAATGTAGGTTAAGGTCAAGAGTCCTCCATTTTCCACAACTTGTAAAATGCAGTTAAG
Organism: Oculina patagonica; assembly: GCF_052425735.1. Taxonomy (NCBI): domain Eukaryota; kingdom Metazoa; phylum Cnidaria; class Anthozoa; order Scleractinia; family Oculinidae; genus Oculina; species Oculina patagonica. The sequence goes on from NC_135762.1 coordinate 32,089,868, forward strand.
AAGATTAAGTGGCCCAAACCACCAAGTTGTTAAGTTGTATCGCCTGCCTAATTGGGTTTCTTTGTAATGTTTGTGAATTATGAATGGAAATAGGAAGATTCGTGGAAGACAGTGCAGAGCTATTCCAATCCTCCAAATAAACTTCTCTGGCATGTATTCTCCTACTGCCGCACTTATTGATGGTAAATAGTTTGGAACCTAAAATAGAAAATAAATCCAAAACAACTTCAATCCTTTAGGGCCATCCCAATAAAATGTTTCGTTTCCCATCGCCCGACCGACCCATTTTTTCCAAAAAGTAAAAAAAAAAAAAAAATTGCAGATTCACTAGTCAAAGAAGCATGTACTTTAATTTACAAGCACACGATCTTGTTTTATCAACAACAATTGACATTATGTGATGTCCTTGCCTTTAATTTTGATTGAAGAAAGAATAACGGATGTAACGAACGAAATAGCCACCTTTTCACATTCGTAACCCGAGGCTTTCTTCCTTCAAGCGTTCCATCTTTTTTCTTTTTTTTTTTTTTTCCCGACCGACCGACCCACCATCACAAGAGACGAGGCGATGGGAAACGAAACATTTTATTGGGATGGCCTAGCCTTCAGAAGGCAGAAAATAACCCAAATAAAAGGAAATGATCACGGATCAAAACGTTCCCCAAAACAGTTTTACTCATGTTTTCAGTTATAATTATTGCGTAACCACTAATTTTCTTACATGTATTCCTAAATGACAGTTAAAAGATTATGAAAAAAACATATTTCTTACACAATGTACGATCGGTAGCCAAGTGTAAGTTCCAGTTTTTCTGAAATACAGGAAAACGCGCTACAGGATAAATAATTCTGTTTAGTCAATATTTACGCTCCAAATGATCCAAGTCTCCACTGAAAAGCTTTTTTCAATGAATTATCTGCTCGCTTGAAAGTGTTGATAAGACAGGAGGAAAAGATATTAACGAACGAAGAAATGTTATTGATAGCATAAACGATTTTCTCAACACTTTGGGTCTCGTAGACATTTGACGACTTCACCACCCATCCTCTCAACGTTTCACATGGAGCAGCAGTTATGGAAAAATACAATGCCGCCTAGATTACTGGCTTGTGCCTAAACAGTTCGTCCGCGCGTACTAGTGTTACGCCGTTACGCCTACATCGGTACCATGTTCTAATATTCGCGATCACATTTTCCAAGCTTGGTTAATTAGATAACAGTCACCCAAGCTTTCCACGATCCTTTGTGAAAGGAGAATCGCTTTAGAAAAATAACACGTCGAAATTTAGATCAAAATGGACAACATTGCATTATGCGCTTTAGCCCCTCAAAGTGTTTCCATTTAAGATTTGCCAACCGCCTTTTCTTCGTATCTTCTTTCCCCCCCCCCCCTTACTTTTTTTTCGCTTAAAAATTGTACTTGTATGTAGTGAAATAGCGTAATTTATTTTCTTAAAAAACATTTTTAAGTGTCGTGTTGTTCAAAAATATGTTTCTTCGCTGCTGTTATCTAGAAATTTATTCGTTTTATTATCAATATTGTGATTTTTTTTTTAGTTTTTTTTTATGATTGAAACGTCTTTTTCTTCTTTAATAATAATAATAAATTAAATTTCCCGAAAGGGGTAATGATAAAACACACACAAACAAAACATTAGAAATTGAACACTCGTTTTTGTTTATTCATCATACCATCTGAATTTGTCTTTTCCTCATCTTTAACAATGCTAGAGACATCCAAGCACACTTCTATTTCAACAATAAGCCTTGTTGGCTACACCCCGGGACACTGCGCGGACTAAAGCGAAAAAAATCCCTGGCCCTACGACCTCACAAAATAAGTCGAAGTAGACCTGAACTTCAGACGTCTTCCGATCACCGACCAGCTAGAGGAAGCCGTCCGAAATTCAGGCTACCAAAAAAATCCCATGCCGTATTTCTGGCCTTTTAATTTCCAGAAAGGGGTAATGATATAGCACAAAGAAAAGCATTAGAAATTGAACACTCGTGTTTGTTTATTCATCATAACATCTGAATTTATCTTTCACTCGACTGGTAGTCATTTTAATAATGCTAGAGACATGCAATGCAAGAACACTTCTGTTTCAACAATAAGCCTTGTTGGATACACCCCGGGACACTTTGCGGACTATTGTAAAAAAAAACAACAGATAGTTTGGCAGAGTAAAGCGACTTTAGATTGTTTTTAATACCCCCAAAAAACCCTACTTGAATCAAGCCACCCCCAAAAATACTTGCCAATTTATTTCTATCCCCAAAAAATTCAGAATCGAAAATTTCAAACCAAAAAGAATCCTTCGATCATCCCCGTAACAGGAACAGTAGGATCAACCATGCACACCCACTCACCCCCGTTTTGGGTCTGATAACGTCTTTATAAAAAAAGGTCAAACGTTCCCCAGAGAAAATAGAAAATATATATCTGCGGTACACAAAAGTTAACAGGTAAACTGCTATAAAATATCAATCAAAACTCACTCACGTGACATTGAGTCCTGGTAGTTTCATCGAAATGCCAAACAAGAGCGATCGATACGCAAGAGACGAACGAAAGGAGAGGTAAAGAAGAAACAAACAAAGCAAGGCGCTCAAATCGTACGGACATTTGAGGTGTTTGGAGGCGATCAGAGACCATCTTTGTCACACGTGTTGATGCCGGGCGTCGCCGACTCGCTGCGAAAAAAATTAAAGAGGACATTGAATACTATCCCATGAGTGACTGCGGCAATATTAAAGGCGCGGATATTGGTGTCAATCATTCTGACTGGCAGAAACTAATGTAGTGAAGCCTCGGCGCAGCCTCGCTCCTGGCCCTCCTGGAGTACGTTTGCAGTCTGCCCGCGTAGCAAAGTAGTTTTTTGTCGCCCACAATCAACTTTTTTTCCCTTCTTTCCTTTCTGCCTCCTGGAGGGCCTTCTTCTTCTCCACTGGCTCCATAATGCAAAGGGCCTCGTTATGGAGTCGATTTCCATAACAAGCGTCCAAGCACCTACCCCCTAAGTCGGTTTCTCGCCTTCATTTCGGGGGCAACTCCACTGGTACTTCGTCCCTTTGCATTTCCCAGCCAAACTCTGCCTTCCACTTGCTGCTAAGCAAAAAAGACACGCGAAACTAAAACAAACGCGCGAGAGACCTCGCGCACCACCACTGGATCCGTAATGCAAAGAGATTCGTTATGGAGTCAGTTTCCATAGAAACCGTCCAAGCACCTACCTCCTTCATTTTGGGGCAACTCCACTGGTTCCTCGTCCCTTTGCATTTCCCAGCCAAACCCCGCCTACTGCTCGTTTCTGAGCGTCGCTCAAGCAAACGTGCGCGAGACCTCCCAAACCTCGCGAACCTTTGTCCCCAAGGTACTGTAAGGGCGTTTTCCATTCAACCAAAAATACCGGTTTGAAATCTGGGTATTCCGTGTAGGGGCTATGAATGGTCTATTAAAATTTTGCAGGGCTCGCAAAATTAGGCTTCTCCTTGAAATGCTCGCAAAATTTTAGTGGGTGCTCGTTTGCTCATGCCCGCATAAATTTACAAGTGTTCGCATGCTCGGTTTTTAGTGGAGGTAGTTTCTGAAAAGTGCTCGTTGCTCGCAAGGCTAACTTTGTCAATGCTCGTGCTTGCAAAGAAAAACGCTGTGCTCGCAAAGATCATTCGATATCCCTCCGTGTGGCGAATGGAACAGTATTCTCCGGTTGGTGCTCACGTTCCAATTCCAAGCTTTGTTCGAATGGAATGCGCCCTTTATTATGCAGACACGTTCGAGAGGGTCCCCAATAGGGTTTTCGGATCCCGTCATCCCGGCTAAAATTTTGCTTCAGTCCCGTAATCCCGCATTTTTATATCGGCTCATCCCGCTACAGACCATTTATTGTTTCTTAATTCCTTGCCTCAACGATAAAAGGCCTTTCTGTGGGTGTATATTTCCTCCCAGCACTGGTCTTGAAGTCTTTGGTCACCGACAATAAGCTTATTTCTTTCTTTCCGTGTAACTGGCACGGGAAAACACGAGTAACTTGTATAAGTCACAATAAACGCGCACTTTGTGCAGCTTTTTGCGACATGCACGATGTTCAAAACTTGATTTTCTATACAAATGTATTTACATTCGGCGGAACTTAACTGTAAGTGGCAGTGACAGAGAAGGTAAATAGTTTCTTTATTGATATGAACGCACGGATCATGAGCCGTTATGGCATTAACTTTTCCTTTAACCCCCAAAGGTCGATTCCGGCACGAAAAAACTGGCAACAGGCAATTGCGTAGCGTCTTGAACTATGAAAAAACTGGCCTCCACATTTTCAGGTTGTTCCGATTTTCCGGAAATTTACGACAACCTCGCGAGGTTGTCCTGAAATTCCGGAATTTTATTCCGGGAAATGTCCGTTCATTTCGCTTTCCCAGAATTACCGGAATTTTTGGTTGAATGGAATTATCGAAAGCGCCCGAATAAAAAGCGCCCTAGGTCACTGAAAAATTGTACAGCGGTAGCGCGCTTTGGTCAGGCGCGTTAATGGAATCAAAGATGGCGGATCAATCAATGGTAAGGTTACAGTTTTGTTACGTTTACCTCGTAAAAGAGAGAAATACTATAAAAAGATAATCAAATCGTAGACAAAAACGAAGAGAGACATCATCTAAAAGCGCCCAACGCACATTTTCTAATATGTGTTCTGTTGAGCTGAGATGACATTGTTCATTGGGCTATTGCATAAAATTTTTGCTCCCGACCTGTTGAGGAACAGTGGAATTCTTTGGGGGTAAGGGCAAAAATCCGTGGATTTTCTTAGGGGTAAGACATATAAGGAATTTCTTCAGGGGGAATGGGTGGAAAGTTATGGAATTCTTAGGAGTAAGAACGTGTTTCTAATGGAATTCGTGAGGGTTTAGCACATTTTCAAAGAATTTCATTGGGGTATAAGGCATTTTAGACGTTTTTAACGGATTTCTTTGGGGGTAAGAATGAAAGGCCTGAAAAGACCTGTCCTCAACAGGGGGGTGCGGATATTAAATGCAATAGCCCATTTCCTAGGCTGTGAACGACTTCACTGCTACCAGTGCTGCAACTAAAAAGAATTTGAATACGCATAGGAACACATTGTGGAGATTTGTTTTTTTCTAACCGTAGATTTACTAGCATGGCTCTTGTTGTATGTCTTAAATAGAAGTCTGTAGTCGTCTATAAATCAGTAATAGTCAAATTTCAAACAATGTGGTCAAACCTATTAATATCACAGTGTAAATATGTTTATGGTCAGTTGCTTCTCGAGCTCTCATCTGCGAGCACTGTTCATTTCTTGTCAATTTCTTCAGCAACCCGTCAGATCATAGTTAACTTTTTGTCATTATTATTACTCCATCATTATCATTATCATCGTCAAAATGCTCAGGAGGGCCCATTTGAATTCTAACTACTTAACCCATCAAATCAACTATAAGCAACTCTGTAGCATTGCCATTGCATGCCCAAGAAAAGTGCTGTTTTACACCCTCTGAAAGAAAAACACAGAACACCTTTAAATACATGTACACTGCCTCAGTGCAAGTAATAATTGTAGGCCACTTTTGCCGGAGTCAGTCTAAACTTTCCGTGGTTTGTTTTGCTTATGAAGGGGACAGAAGATGGTGTACCAAGTGATATCAGCTTTAACAGCCAGGTGTTTGATTTGAGCTTTCATCCAAATAGAGACATTATTGCTGCCGGTGAAATTGATGGAAGAGTAACAGTGTAAGTACAGTATTTGCCGCATGTAATAGTTCTATTCTTGCACAAAGTTTACCTTGGTTATCAAAGGTACATACGTGTACAGCATGTACATATTTCTGTTTACATGTATGTCAGTGTAACTAAAAGGTCTGAACTCCCACATTTATCGACAATGAATCCTTAACAGACTTCGCACAGTCTTGAAAAGTCCTTGAATTTTAGAGGGAGTCCTTAAAAGTCCTTGAATTACATTTTCCTTGAAAAGTCCTTGAATTTGTCTGTGTACAAATAAGTCCTTGAAAAGTCCTTGAATTTTCTTCAACTTTGAATGTAGTGGGGTCGAAAGAGAATTGCTTTACATGGACTTTGGTCTTTTCCTGTGTAAAGCAGCTTTAAGGTGGCCCGCGGGTATTTATAAGGCTGACAGTTCCCTTTTTTAAGCGCGTTTTAAGGCGGGAAAACCTGACGCGATTGCTTAGATTTTTGAGAATCTGAAAGAAAAATCCTTAAATTATATAAAATGATAAGTTTTATAGCGATCAAACGCGATTTGTTTAAGTTATGAGCGATTTTCGGAAGCCTTCGTTTTTAATAAAATGCGATTATTTTTAAAATGCCACGGTGAATTTTTTTGCAATTACTCCAAAACGCTGCCAAACAGTTGAAGTTTACTCACAACAACTTACAGGAAATCCACTCCGTAGATTTCCTGAACGAGCGAAATCTTTATTTTGCCTTTGAAAAATGTTGTATTATGCGTCTGACTTGACCGTCGCATAAATGTGATACTTATAATAACCCAGCACCAGCCAGTTTTGAGGCTGATGTCGCCTTAATCTTGTGTGCAAAAGTTAAAAATATCGTGTATATACATCAAATGTTAGCAGTCAATAAAGATGGATGGTTTTCAGCCGAATTTTTGAAAATATCAAACAAATGACGTTATTTCAAATTGCGAAAAATTTGTCGATTTGTTTTGCATTTTTTTAAAGCTGCAGCTAGAACAGGATATTACAAAGGTTTGAGCCCAGTTTCAGCGTGTTCCTTTCATACGGTTTGAAGAATTTCGGTCGCAAAGTCAGGTACATTTGCTTTCCAAGTTCTGGTCGCTTTGTAAACCCCACATTTACATTTAATTTTATACCTTTTGAATCAAAATCGCTAAGTTCCCATACAAACCCTTATAAATCGCATCTTTGTAACACAACACCACTCGAAGCCAAGAGTCACGTTCGCTTACACTTTATAAATATAATTAATTCACGCAGTGAACTTGGGCTGCCTGTGATGGACCATCTCTGAAATTACATTCCTGGTACTCTGTAGGTGGTCCTTGAAAAGTCCTTGAAAAATGGTTGCAATTTTTTGTATGAACCCTCCTTTAGCATAATAATTGTTTACAAAATCAAGGTATTTTGATTGTTGATATTGTCATTCTAGACTTGTGCTTCAGTTTCAAAAATATGCTGATTAATATTTTTAAACTGTGTATTTTAACTTAATCAGGCATCTGAATTATATTTACAGTATTTGACAGTATTTGAGTGGGTTTTAATAGCTTGTTTTACACATGAATTTTTCTTAGTCACTCATACTCAGCTTCTCAAGAGAATCACTTGGTGCTGGATCTTCACCATCACAAGAAGGCTTGCAGGGCATTGTCCTTCTCACCAGATGGTTTGTGTAAGTAGTGACCTTAATTCTGATATCAATGTCCTTGCACAGCTTACCTACATTTAGTGGCACCTTTAATGACAAATAACATAATTTCAAGGAATTCTACCTGTAGTCTTATAATGATTGGTCACTGAGTTCGAGCTTATTATATCTGGACCTACTGTTTGCCACATGCTTGCTTTATCAAATTATTGTGCAGATTACATCATGAGTTTGAGCATTCAAAATTTCTTGAAAATTTTTTTAAGTGTATATGACATGAAAAATATCTTCTGCTTATTTGAAAGGCTTTTCGAAATACAGAAGAATGGCGTTTTTCTTTTCGAAATATCTTTTTTCGTTTTAGAGATATTGACGTTTTTGTAATATGCAAATTAGATCAGTGATGACGTCATAAGATTTGACTCTAAAAATTGGTAAATAGTGAATAAACAATATCTCTAAAACTATTGAAGCAGTGTTCTTGAAACTTGGCACCACAAATGTGCATCAAATGTACGTCTGGGCCGCCTGTGGTATAACAATAAGTTAAAATACCCGTATTATTATGTCATTGACCAGTTATTACAAAATTCTTCTTTACAGACCTGTTTACAGCATCTAAAGACAAGTCTCTACAGGCTGTTGACATGAACTCAGGAGCAGTTGCACATGCAGTCACAAAAGCACACAAGTATGTTTTATTAATTTTATTTTGTGTGTGTGTAATTTTGACCCTTGTGCTTGTGCTTGTGACAAGCACAAGCTCAAGGGTCAAAATTTGTCCTTTTTGCATGATCGCGCTTGTGTTTCCGTCGCTAGTGAAAACCAGGCTTTACAAGCACCTCTATGTTAAAGAAACCTCCCTGTTATGCATTGTTGTCAGAAGGTTTTGAACTTGGAGGCAGTGGTGGTTGATTTTACTTAAAGGGACTATGTCACGGCTAAGTTAATCTTATGTTATTAAATTTTGCCAAATATTCGCTATGAAACTAAATGTTTGCAATGAAATTAATTCTTTGATACTAAATGACAAAACCATAGGTTCCTTGCAGCTAAATGTGTCTCCCAGGCGCCATAAATTAAAGTTACAAGCAGACAAGATTAACTTTGAAAACTGTTCCGACGGACCATATTTCAAAAGCCCACATCGCAATCCATTTCAATCTTCGACACTTTTGGCCATCCGTACCTTCTTTTGCATTTGGTGTGTTATTTAAATATTCCTTTACTGTTTTAAGAGGTTATTTTATACATTTAAACAAATTTGATGGTCATTTCCTATGCCTAAGTTTGGCTAAAATCCGTGACACGGTCCCTTTAAGAACCCAGAAGAGTAGCAGGCCAAAAACACAACAGTAGGTGGTCATTTTTATCGGCGGCCAGCTATTTTTTGTCAACCCTGTAATAGGCTGTACTAGTCACTGTACTACCCATCTAAAGTCATAGTGCTCCTCTCATTTATGACTTATATGTTTCCGCTCTGATTTTCAGTTCTCCTGTTTACTGCATGAAGGTCATAACTGACAATCTTATAACGACAGGTGATGACAATGGCTGTGTAAAGGTGAAGAATTTGAAACAATTTACTAATCGTTTTTTATTCCCCTTGCTTTACTGTGATTTCAATCTGTAGTTCTCTGTTTCTGGGCAAGGTATGCAACTCTCTAATAGCCTCTCTCCAGTTAAATTGTTGGTGAACTCTGGCATGCTTCAAATTCTTTTTTTTAGAATGTCTAGTAGTTTTCAAACCAATGTTCTGAAGAGAAGTTCAGGAATTTGCTATGAACTTCATCACAAATGGGAGGCGCAGTGACCTAATGGTTAGTGCGCCGGACTCTGGATCAAGCGGTCGGGGTTTGAGCCCTGGCCAGGGTCACTGTGTTGTGTTCTTGGGCAAGACACTTTACTCCTATAGTGCCTCTCTCCACCCAGGTGTATATTAAATGGGTACAGGCGACATAATTCTGGGGGGGGGGGGGGTACCCTGCGATGGACTACATGTAGCATCCCATTCAAGGTGGAGTAGAAATATTCCTAGCCACTTAATGCCATGGAAACCGAGATAATCTCCGGCAGTATGAGCCCCATGATTTGAGGCTTCCCCTTTCATCTCAAACACATTACAGTTGATTTCAGTTTACTTTGGCCACCCGCTTTGCAAAGTTCGTTGCGAAATTGGAAACTTTGTTACCGAGTTTCCAATTACGTTGCGAAGTTTGCGAATCAAATTGCGAACTTCGATACAAAGTTCCCAACTTCGGCCCGAATTTATTAAAACCTTCTGTAATTATGTTATCAAAAAGGGCTTTGCTATGCTAAACTGTTGGAAACAAATGTCATAAAAATAAAAATAAAAAAGGTTCGAAAACTTTTGTGTTCAGCAAGCTGGAAACATGTCGACAAATTAGTCTTCGCTGTCACATCGCGTCGGCTAAATCAATTTTACATATGGGTAAACCATCCAGTTTTATCCGGCTTACAAACGCAGAAGACTTGAAATTGATGATGATGCCTCACAGAAATCGTTAAATGTGTATTTTCATACAAAAAAGTTAAAATTTCACCAAATTTCTGCATGCATAAAATTTATTTATCGGCAAATCACTTGCGTGATCGCTGATGCGAAACGTTGTCTTACACTTCAAGCTACTTCAACTTTCCTTGACCAGTTCTAAAATCATCGAGTTCCGATATCGAAATGATTTTCAAGCAACATGTCTTGTTTCTTCTAAACTACCAAACTTGGAAAGTTCAGTCGGGCCGAAGTTGGGAACTTTGTATCGAAGTTCGCAATTTGATTCGCAAACTTCGCAACGTAATTGGCAACTTCGTAACTAACTTTCCAATTTCCCAACGAACTTCGCAAAGCGGGCGGCCAAAGTAAACTGAAATCAACTGTAATGTCTTTACGTACATGCCGATGTACATGTTCATGAACAGTAGTGCTACATGTAATTACATAAATTTTGTATCTCTTATTTCCCCTGTAAGTTAGAGAGGCCTACACTGTACATTAATGCAGAATAGTGAGTAAAGCTGTGTTCTCTGCTTTTATTTGCAGTTCTGGGACACAAGACAAGCAGCTTGTGTATTGACAGTGGCTGATAATGAAGACTTTATTTCTGATATGGCCTGTGATGCAGAAAAAAGAACGCTTCTAGCAACAAGGTACCCACCAAAAAAACGTCGGTTTCTCAGTTCTAAATTTACTTTGTAAATCAGTTAATATATGACTCTTGCAAGGAGTTGTTGTGATTCTGTGCTTTCTTTAGTTGAAGTGGTTCTTACTACAGTGTGATACACATGTAAATTCTGTGTACAAATCCTAAGTATTTGACCACTGAATTGAAATATTGACCCGGGGGGGGGCACTTCCTATAAATGGGCTAATGGGGATGTGCCGCTGGATGGGGTCGCATTTTCACGACTGGACTGACTATAATGGGGTCGCCATTTCAAGCATTTTTTATAGGGTGACTAGAATGGGGTCACACTTTTCCGGGATTTTGAGAGTACGAAAATCTGGCAAGTTGTGATTTATGAACGGAAATATTCGCCGAAAAAAATGTTACCGTATTTATTGCTGTTGTTCAATATTTGACAAACGGCTCCCAGAAAGTGACTAAGTTGGGGTCGTAAAAATTAAATTTACCCAAAAGTGACTAAGATGGGGTCTATAATTGGCCATAGAATATGACTATAATGGGGTAGGGGTTCTGAGAGGCCAGCGGCACATACCCAACAAAAATTTACCCAAGTACCCCCCCCCCCCCCCGGGAATATTGAGCAGTACTTTTAAAAGGCTGTCACTAAGGGCCGGCTGTGGGACCAGGAATTTCCCCCAGAATGAGCATAACTTTCATACGAAAAAAAAAAAAAATAGAACCAAAAGAACTTCCTAGCAGTTCAATTCCCCACCTGTTAATTGCATACACTCGGCAACTTGAAATCTTAGTGACAGCCCCTTTTTTTGTTTAACGAGGTAATTCTACATCCTTTTACTTGTACCGGTAAGTCTGTGGATGGTGCCCTATCGGGTGACCATTCAAAATGTTACGCGGTACTTTTATGTGGTATTGTATGATGATGATGTGTTTTATTGTACATATTCAGTTATTGGTAAGATCCTTTAACTGGAATGTTTTAATTCCTGACTGTGCTCTGTCTGAATTTGCTTTTTTCTACAGTGGTGATGGCACTTTATCAGTATTTAACATTCGGCGTCAAAAAATTGAACAGCGCTCTGACAACATGGAAAGCGAACTTCTCTCAATTGCTGTTGTAAAGGTAAATATTGTTTGGTGTAAGCAAGAAGAGTCAGTTTGTGTGGTGGCATATAAAGATAAGATCCTACAGTTGATGAATTTCTTTATTGTAATCTATCATTAGCCTGATTCTAGAGGTCACTCACTCCCGCTTCTAGATGCAATGAAAGTGAGCGAACTTGGACCATCTGACAGGGTTCCTACAATGCCTGGAATTCTTAAAAAACAGGAAATCTTCAAACAAGTTTAATTTCAGACCTAGAAAAAGTATACAAAAATGAAAAAGGGTCTAGATTTTTTTCCAAGCTACAACAAGTGCTTATTACTGAAATCTTTGTCAGCTAGTTGAATTTTAAATAAATTCCATGCTAGCTAAAATGTACAGTCACAGGAATAACCCTACCCGTTGATGTTATTATTGTGCGTTCACTGTGTGTTACAAGTCATGTTTCCCGGAATGTGATTTGACTAAACCCTTGAGTCTTGAAAAAGAAAATAATGGTTTGGGAAAAGTACACAAAAAGCCTTGAATTTTGCACACAAAAATGTGTACGAACCCTGGATGTCTCTCACCTGTTAGTGTTTGACATTGACATTGTATTGATACTAAAAAAATAATTTTTTGTTTTTGTTTTTTTGTTTTTTTTTTTGGGGGGGGGGGGCGGGGGATAAGTCACTTGGCACCTCTAACCCTTAAAACTGGCATGGACTTTCCCTTTCCTTGTTGATTGCCCTTGTTCATTGCAGGGTGGACGTAAGGTAGTCTGTGGCACTGGTGATGGTATTTTAAACCTGTTTTCTTGGAATGAGTGGGGTGACATAAGTGACCGCTTTCCAGGTCATCCCTTATCCATTGACTCCTGTGTGGCCGTCAGCGAAAACGTTGTCTGTACAGGTTCAATGGACGGAATTATCAGGTAAGCGCTTACTCTACATAGTTTGTTTTCTTCAAATAAAGTAAGTATGCACCTCACTCGCTGGTGCTTTGAACAATCTGTGCTTGGAGTGAATTATAATTTGATATTTACTTCTTTATGCCCACCAGAGCTGTGCATATTCTACCAAACCGTTTTGTTGGTACCGTTGGAGAACATGATGATTTTCCAGTGGAGAGAATGCGCCTGTCACGAGATGGAGGCACGCTGGCCAGTTGTTCGCATGATCAGAGCATCAAGTTTTGGGACGTGAGTCACCTCAAGACACTGCACGTGGATCCTGGTAGTAGAAAGAGGGACACTGCTGCTGACAACGCCACGAACGACTTCTTTGCTGATCTATAGCATCCACAACTTTTTGCAGTTATCATTGGTGAGATGTCAGTGCGAGGGAGAGTAGAGGAAGGAGGAGGAGTTGTTGTTGTTGAAGCAGAAGGCAGGAGGAGAATGAGGAGGAGGCAAGATAGTTAAGCATGGTCGAGGAGGAGAAGTAGGAGGCGGAGGTGGCAGCCGCGGCGTTAACAGCAGTGACGGTACTGAAGATTTCAATTCTTGTCGATCAACAGTCATTTTTACACCAAGATTAAAGGGAGTATTTCGTGAAAGGACTGATACGTCAACATTTCTTTGAGGGCAGAGCATGCGCAAGATTGATGTGTGAAACAACTTTTTTTGCTGATCTTTAGCGTCTACAACTTTCTGCAGTTAGCATTTGGTGAGAAATCAGTGCGAGGGGAAGGCCAGGAAGGGGGAGGGGTTGTTGTTGTTTATGGTGGTGGTGGTGGTGAAGCAGAAGGCAAGAGGTAAGCGAATCGAGCAGTTTGATAAAGAGAAGGAAGTGGTAAGAGAAGAAAGCATGATGACAAAATGGAGAAGGCGGACAAGGAGGAGAAAGAAGGAGGAGGCAGAGGAGGAGGAGGAGGAGGAAGAGGAGGCGGTAGGCAAGGAGGAGAAGGATGGGAAGGAGGAGGGTGCGGATGCGGACAAGGATGAAAAGGAGGGGGAGGTATCGGAGGCGGACGAGGAGGAGGAAAGAAGGAGGTTTGAAAGATTTTAATTCTTGTTGATCAATAGCCATTTCTGCACCCGGACTAAAGGGAGTGTTCGGTGAAAGGACTGATAAGATTTGAGGGCAGAGCATGCGCAGGATTGGCGTGCGGAACTACATTTTGCGAGAGAGCGAACTTCTTTCTTAAAATCTGAAATCTTTAAGTAATTCGATAGCCTTTAGTAAAAAGAACTATTTGAACAGTAAAGGTAAACACAAGCGAAGCGAGCGAAGCGAGCGCTGCTCAATAGAGGAATATCAATGAAAACCTAAACCAGGGTTCGTACGGGTCATGGAAAACCTGGAAAGTCATGGAATTTAAGTGCGGGTCATGGAAAGTCATGGAAAATGGTATTGATTGTACAAAAAAATTAGGCGGGTTATTTTTGTGAGGAAAAGGGCAAAAACGTACCCGAAATCAATATAATTTTTGAAAATTTCCAAGGAAAATGGTCAAATTTAGGTCATGGAAAGCTTTTAAAAGCCACGAAAAAGGTCATGCAAAGTCAAGGAATTTCAAAAGCTCAAAAGAGTACAATCCCTGTTAAAACGTATAACTGCGGCGGCAGCTCGTGATTCCCCTTGTGTTTTGAACAATTTATGTCATCTATGGTCTTTAAGAGTGTAGACCATGGAAAAATGTGGTATTCAACTTTTATAAAATGTTTTCGACATGTATATACACCTATATGTTTGAAAACACGAGATACGGGATTGTGAAACCCATTTACGTGTAAAGCTCGAATAAATTTTGCAAATTCACTGCTTTATTAGGACATTTGTTTATTTCTATATAACCGGGTACATAAATACTTGTTATTAAATACTATTGCTATTCCACGTTATACACATTCCCGTGTTTTTTTGTTCTTTTTTAATATCCTTTTCTGGCCCAAATCCAGCTAACCATTGAATGGGCAAAAAGTGGCAGATGGGCACTGGTCTATACAAGCAGTTCTTTTATTGACGCATAATGTATCGAATTCTTGCTCAGATTCAACTGCAAAACTACATGTGGCGAAGCAATTTTGGCAATCCTGGAGGCATTTCCCTTGCGGTTTCGGCTTGGCGTGAATGAGCGGCAGAAGTGTACAAAGCACCATCGCTATGACTGTTATACTTCCCAGTTTCTGTAACATCTAAAAAAAGAAAACACAACATTTAATAGTGTTTAACAATCATATTTCAGTGCAGTCGGGGTGGGTGTGGGGTTGTGTGTGGCGCGCTCCCCAAACCCCCCACATCAGTCCAATATATGCGATTTTTCCTACCCTATTTCAGAGCTGATACAAAAAAATCGATAGTCCATTTCAGATCAAACCCTAGCCAGAAACTGCTTCGGTTTGTGTAAACATTTAAGAAAGGCTTCCAGTTCCCGACGCTATTAAATAGCACTTCCGGCTCGAGAGTGAATAATATAACGACAACACAAGTACTGGTTATTTAATTTCTTACAAAAATTATACCTAATTCCTGATAGTCTCCTTCACAGAAAGGTTAGTGGTTTATTTTACCTAGTTTATCAGAGCTACGATTATGAAGAAAAATAAAGTCAGCTGTATATACAAGAAGCCATTATAGTGGGAGAGGTTTAGCTAAGTATCGTTATTTATCGGTGGCAAATGATTATTTGTCAAAGAGTGACTGACAAATCACAATATTTGTGACAAGCGAGTAAAATAATTGTTTTATCATTCGATCAGTGCGCTTGTTTTCACAATTTTGTCTTTACTTTATAATTTTATATTTAACAATCAGACTTCGAGCCCGAGTTTTCTGAGCAAATATACAACGAGTCGCAGCCGGGTTGTCTATTGCTCTTAGAAAACTAGGGCGAGTAGTTTAATTGTTTTAGCAAACTCCAAACAATTGCAGTCAAAGTATTTATGTATTTTAAGCCAAAAATCAAGAAAAAAATGTCCTTTCAAAGAGCATCGCGCACGCGATCGTGTTCTATCAGCGATTATTAAAACCTACAATGTACCCATGGTATATTGCAAATCCTGAGTTTTGATTGGTTTACATGCCGTGGTATTGCTGGTTTTCACTGTCACGCAATCAAAAAATAAATTCGAAACCATCCAACTACAGAAGCCATGAATTTTAAAATTATAGATGATAAATAGATAAACAGTTTCTCCAAGTTTCGGGTCTGTGCCGTGTGCCGTTCGCGAGTTATTTTCCAAACCTTTCCACACAAATTTATAAAGCTTAGTTGTGTCCTTCCGAGGGACACAAATATGGCCGCCGTGATGTCAGAGAAACCATCTGGAACTCAATTCTGTTTACAACAGCGGCTATCCTTGGCTTTAGAGCTAGTACACTTTCACATAAACACCACTTATTATATCTGAAATGTTCAATCTGCTCAAAATGAAAAGGAAAGGCCTTTTTTCAAACAAAACAGCTTTGTCACGGCACTCAGCTTGATGTCACATACGACGGAGAACTCAAATATTCAAAATGCTCTGTTTTAAAAATGAATGACACTATCGATCTGGAAATTTGCAAAAAGATATATTTTTTAGTGTATCTTTCGCCTAATAATAACGAACATTTAGCATGCCTAGTGAATTTTGATTTCAGAATTTTATGACGTAACATGAAAACCAAGAATATGAGCTCATATACCATGGATATCAAAAAAGGAAGGCCAACGCGTCAGTGAGAACAGCTGGGGCGCTCAAATATTGCAATTCTTTGGGTGTTTTAAATAAAACAATTATTCTACTCGCGCTTGTTGGATTCGAGATAGTTATAGCCAACAAGGCGCGTAGGGCCGAGTTGGCTATCTACTCCTCATATCCAACCCGCTCTCGTGGAATAACAGAAAACAATGGGCCAGGAGAACCAATCAGATTCGTGGATTTCCAATAGAACACGGCTGAGTTTTTACTTCTTATGATGGAGCAGAAAATTGCAGCGATTGGCACGCTACACGTTAGTGCGCATGAGCACTGAACTGAGATGTCAGCACTGCTAATCTCCTTTCAGTTAGACTCATCCGGATCAAACGTTTTCCGTAAAAATAATCCAAGTCCGGCTGAATTTACTCGAGTTGAATTCATGAACCCAGCCTTTTCTGTCTTGACAAATTATTTAAAAAGTCGTTTCTCGCAGTTTTTCAATAGTTTGCAAAGAATTCCTAAAAAGGTTTCAGCGGGATTTGAAACAATTGCAATATTAATCTATGAAGTTAACACCCTCACGGACGTTAAAGTCATCGGCTAAACTAATGAAGAATCTGAATAATTTGGCGAGAGTTTACAAATCTGATACAGGAACACAAACCTAATATCGCTTATCTGTTGCCTTGCCTGACTGTCTAAGAGCTTTTTAGCTACATTCCAACACGTTTTACTTTACCCACGCATAAAAACAGCTTAGAGGTTTGAAAACTGTCAAGGATAAAAACAACAGAATCATGAACAAATAAAAAATATATATATTTATTGCCCGCAAAAGTGCGTATTCCGTACGTCTCGCGTACACGTTTTGTATTTATTTTAATAAACTTCAAAGGTGGGCTGGGTCAGACCCCAGGGGGGTACTCCGGCTTGTAAATGACGAGGATGATCGAATGGAGGCAAAACTCAGGACCCAAAAAAATCCTTAAGTCTTCCAACATTACCCAAAAAAATCCCTGGACCAAAAATAACACCCAAAAAATCCCTTGTCAAATTACCACTAAATTGCCAGGAGGGGCAATAATATATCACAAAGAAAAACATAAAAAATTGAACGCTCGTGTTTGTTTATTCATCATACCATAAATACGCCAATGGCCGCGCCAAGGCACTTTAGTTCGTTTTTAATATCCCAAAAAATCCCTTATTTAAATCTAGTCACCCAAAAAAATACTTGCCAAATTTTCCAACCCAAAAAAATCCCGGAATCGAAAATTTCAAACCCAAAAAAATCCTTCGATCATCCCCGTCATTTACAAGCCAGAGTACCCCCCTGGGGGTCAGAGTTTGCAAATTTATCTAAATTACAGAAAATATACAATACATGTCCACAATGAGATAGTTCCCAAGATCATATCAGAATTGTGAAATTTTCTTTAATATATATCAACAACCCCAAACTCGGTAAAAATGACTAATGTTAATGTTATTAAATCCCGGGAGTTAAATTTTCTAACTGTTTTTGTTGTTGTTGTCGTCGTTTTTTGTTTTTTGTTTATTAATTTATTTTCAGTGAGAAAATTGCGGACAGAAACCACGAACACTTACTTTTAACTTAAAAACTAAAGCCAAAAGCGTAATTTCTTTTCTATATGGCACAAAAATACAAATGCATATTAGATTCGCCGGGAATCAATTACCACTGATTGCCCCGAACCCACTGAGATCCTTCTTTGGCGGTTTCTAGCTTAATATTTCAGAATATCCGTTTCACCTTTGCGGGTGAAAAATAAATCGGTTTTCGGTGGATTTTCCTGCTCGCGTTGCACGAATGTTTTAACAAAGTTAACTTGTTACTCGGTCAAAATAAGTACAGAGTATAAAACAGAACATTATACAATGATGTATCTGCAAAATAAAAAGATCTCAAGTCCCTTTTCCGTCAGTCTGCGAGGCAGCTGATTTTGGAGAGCTGATGGTTTACAACAAGCTGCGAAGTTTCAGTACACAAAATGGCCCTTGGAGAGAGCGCGATGCATAGAAACAGTGAAAGTGAAGCTTATAATCAAGCACACGTCAAAAGGTTTGCATCAGTATTTGGTCATCTTGCGTGGGAGAAGATGATAGAAGTGTGAGAAGGCTTTCCTCGCCATGATGGAAAATGTAAATTTGCGGGCGGCGAAGTTCATAAGACCGCCAGAGTGGGCCCAAATTAAACGCCTCGTTTCCGATTCCACAACAGAGAAAGGAAGTTTTAATTTATTTCAGCTGTAGTTTCGTGCGCTAGCGTAGGTACGTTCTTTTTGTAGGTGATAAGACAAAGTACCTTACTTAAAACTCATGTTAAACTGCACGCTTTACGATGAATTGTCTTTTTTATTGGTCATCTGAAAACAGTAAAGCGGCGTTAATTTTGTCTGAATAATAAATGTATACGAAGATGAGATTAAACGATATGTTTCGTATTTGAGATACGTGGAAGGCTACGAATAAACGATCTATGTGAAAGATGTTTTTTTAAATATAATTGACGGTTTCACCTAACCCTTCCACTTTTTTATTTTTATTTTTTTTTGTTCTTTTTTTGTTATTGTTATTGTCCCAATGCTATAACATATATAAGGATACGATATTGTTTTGTAAGCTGTGACCGTCGATAATCTTGTAGACACGAAACGTTGAATGTGCTGTTTTGTCCGCTTTGTTTGCTACACTTACTTCAAACAGAGACATAATTCTCATAGGTTCGCTTGTTTTGGACAAAAACACTCGCCAATTGACAAATAAAACAAAATGAAACAAAAAAATGATGCTTTTCGTGTTGCTATGCGCCACTGATCTTAAACGATTGTCATTTACTTATCATTTTAATTCCGTAAAAAATGTACACGCGCACACACACAAAATTAAAACAAAAAATTGTCAACTACAAACCTTTTCGGTGGTGTCAGTTTTTTTAATCTCGTAACTCTCTTGTTTGTCAGCTACACGTTCTGTAGAAAAATAATAATAATATTAATTCTTGATAACAATAAAAAAGAATTGTTTCAGTTTTATTCCTTCGCCACTTACGTTCTCAACAGCAAAAGCAAGAGTTATGGCAGAAGTAGTGACAGAAAAACGAAAAGATTCAATTTTGGCGGAACTCTTAACGTACGCCGTTATTTATGTAATTGCGTAAAAAGCAAATTCCTTGGACATTAATAAGTGTCTTACTTTAGCACCGGTTGTGGAAGCTTCAGGAAGCTGCGGGAAAACACTAGATAGACGAATAATTTTGACCCTAAATGGACTGCAATTTATTCTGTTTGACAGCTCACGCTGTTAACAGAATTGGCTGCAATATCATATCACGCAAAATCGTAGACAATAAGTGAAGTGTGCAGTATGAGATAACTACCTTTATTCACCGGCTTAATCGGTCTCTCGCTGCTGTGAACACTTTAAAGTTGGCTGAGAGCGTCGGCGCGGTTTTTATAGCTTGTGTGCGTTGAGCTCTATTTATATTGTGAAAGAGTTTGCGATATTGTCAACAGCGGAACTAAGTAGTACCGCAGACCACATCCGCTCGTTCTCTGTTCACGTTTCACTGAATCGAATACGTCTCTGACGAATTTAATCATGTTTGTGTGAGCAAACCTAATCAACTTCCATAATACCATACACCTGTTGGCTGTTGTTCGCAATTTAGATCGTGAAAAGTGAATCAGATAAAAGCGATAGCAAAAATTCGGCAAACAATGTCATTTGAATTCGTCTAATTGCCACCCCCTTCGACACGAAATTGGAGTATAGACAACTCGTCTTCGCGAATTGAAATATCTATTTGTTTGCAATCGTAGAACTAATCGTCTTTAAACAATGATGTAAGAAAGCGAAAAACAAAAAGGCGAGACGCGTCGCCTGATCGGTCAGTGCCTAACCAGTGTTAACCACGATTTCGCTTTTTCAGAAGCTCTTTAAACCGTTGCAACTTGGGAAGCCATTTATTTTGTCCATTGATGAGTTGAAATTGTGTTTAAATTGACAAAAGCGTGCAGCGCGATTCGTGTGTTACAGCGGGAAGCATCTTTTTCAAGCTATGATTAAAGTGCCGTGGGCTGTTTGACATGAAAAATGACTCAATTAGATCGGCACTAACTGTAAAGTAGAACATTAAAGGGAAAGTAGAAAAACAAAATAATCATATCTACGAGCAATAAAATGTTTGAACTATACATGAAGCCAACAAAAACAAAAGGTTTATGCATATCGAACAAAATGCATACAACTTTTAAAACAAAACAACGCCGGAATTATGACTCTCAAGTGCAATTCTGCGGAATCAATCTAAACAATTAGCGAGTGGTATCCTATTTTTCCGGCATTGATGACATTTTCGCGTAGATTCACTGCCCTATCTGGAGAGACAAAAGGACAAAACTCTTGCTATTTTGTTTTTTTCCAGTATTATATTTGATACGAACATGATGGCCGCCTGGCAAGCAACTGAACTACTCGAGACAGTGGCTAAATCATCAAGGAAATTTAACAGATTATATTATTTGCCAAACGAAATTAAACCAGCGAAAAATACTGTTTGTTTTGTGTCAACTACGTCGTGAAAGGAATATACAATTGCGCGACATTTTATGAGTCAGTTTATCCGATCATAGCCAAGGGCAACTAAATTCTGGAAAAATTAATTTTTTGCGTCGCTGATTCTATTCTCATGAAAGGAGTATACTATGCCCAATTCTAGTATTAGCAGAATTGCCAAAGAATAGAGGATTTAAAAAATGAAATTATTGAAAAAAAATTCCCAATTCTCCATTACATAAGGATTAAAAAATTACGCCGATAATTTATAGTCAAAACTAAGGTGAAAGAGGCAGAGAAATATTAAATAAGCAGTCTCAATCTGAATGTTTCCTTGACTTTGCATTTTAAATTTTCGACTATCGTAAAGTTGATGGTAACGAATACTTAACTTTAGCCTAAATATTGAATTGATTACGGCGTGCTTTTTGACTAATGCACCGCTCGTTTAATTAACCGTTCCGAAGGGTAGAAATACTTTGGTAGGCCGGAATGCCGGGCGATTACGCTAAAAGTTAGCGATCGATTAAAGAAGGAACATTGAAAATAGCATACACAGGTGAATTTACGTTAAAAGGCTTTATATTTAAACGAGAATAAAACGAGCTGATACGAGGATGACTACGTGCGACGTTTAAAGTTGATAAGCTAAAGATTTATACGATTGTGAACGAATTGAGGCCATGTGGTTTTTAATAGACCACGGACGCAAAGTTGAATCGGAACATAAAAGATTAAAAAGAACGATTGAAAAAAGTAAATAAAACGTGTTCAACGAGGGACGTTCGGAACAAATATACCAGATAAGACATTAAGCCGCATCAAAGCTAACAATGAACGTTTTAAAAGATTAAAAATAAAATCGGGAAGAAATGAACAAAAAACGCTAAAAGTCTAGCGGAAATGAATTGAAAACGTAAACAAGCATTTTCAGTTTAACATAAAAAAACTCGACCAATATATATTATATTTTCTAGTAAAATAAAAGCTTTCTTGGGATTAAGGTTTTACTGCAAACCCTTTTGCGGCAAGCCAAATAGAAGCCAAAGCGGTTTTCTTCTATTTGTTTGAGATAATTTTTTAGGATCTGTACAAATTAAAGATAATTGTAACCAAGCAACAAAATCAATACTTTCTTTAACATACCAAATCTAATATTCAGATTCTAGGGGAAAAAATTGTATGTTTCTTACTTACGTACAGTCTAATCCAGGGTCTGGTCTCTCTGAAGCGACGCCAATAAAGTGATTGAATTAATCGAATACTCAACAACGTTATTTTCAAGAAGGACACTTATTGTCAATTTCAAAAGAGGTTGACGCGGAAATGTACCTGTCTCGCGCTTATCTCTTTCTATTGATTAGAGTTGCCACAATGTTTGACGCGTGCAGCCTTGGGTTATTGAATTATATAGCAGCTGCATTTAGAGTGAAAGAGGTGTTTTCAAAAACGAAATAACAATATTTCTTTCTCTGGTTTCTCGAATTACGTTTAACCACATAAAAGAGAAAGTTGAACAGATACACGAGATAACGTCCACGGAGGCGTGGAAGAAAAAGTACGCATTTCTTTTCCATTGTTAATATTTTCGTTCCATTTACTCATTATAAAAGGTGCCATGTTTGAAAAGAAAATATGGGTCCGTGGAAACATGTTTTTGTAGCTCTTACTTTATACAAACACTCAAGTTTTCCGCGTTTTGAGAACCATTCATTTAAACGTTTTTGTGGGGGTGCTATATTACATTTGTATCTCTGAGAATAGGCTTTGTTTAGAGCTTAGGTTGTAAAATGCAAATGTATTCAGATCTATTGAATCTATTCTTGTCTTTAGTTGAATAGGCACTCGTAGGTAGAATAATAGGCTTTGCATTGACGTACGAAGCCTCCGTTTTACGGAACGATCCATGACCGATGCTGATTTTAAAGCAGATTTGAAATTCTTTTGATGAAAATGTTAGAGTACTCTCAGTATAATGTAAAAAAGCGGATCAGTTTCCCGATATTAAAGCGCATCCTTCAAAAAACCTTCAACACGAAAGGGAAAACGTTTACTCGGGTTAATTTGCATGAAAAAAAAAACGCCATTCGTATTTTATAGCTTGAAACTTGCCTGCGCCTTTTCCGTTGTAGAATCACCACCATTAATGGCCTGACTGCTCGCAAACTCGAAGCGAACTAGCTTAGGTAGATAACCAAATTACCATTTCGAGGAGTAACTTGACATATACTTTTATTTCCAAGCAAAAAAGAAATTAAGTTTAGAGGCTTTTAATTAGATTTATGTGGTTTGTGGAAAGTTGGCGCGTGGCAAAAATGGCCACGTGGCTCGGCTGAAAAGCACTGACACCATTACGGAAGTTTGTTTGATGTAAAGGAGTCACCTTCCCTAGCCGGCAACCTGATGGCATGTATGCCTAACTCTAAGGTTCAATCATGCCAAAAGAGAAAGACAGTCGATTCCGGCAAAACGCAATTCTAAGACACCAATATCCACATCTGCCTCGCCCAAAAACACGCCTATAACTAATTGGTTACATAAGATGCATCGACATCGGAGAATTTACACTCCGGTTAACCGACTTAACCGGTAACCCGGTTTGTTCGTATGAATTTTTTTTAACTCAGTCTCAAACTCGTTTTTAGTGATTCTCCTTACTAATTACCATGCATTTTTGCCACATTACTAATAAGAATTTGAAGTCTCATGAAAGCTATATCTGCTATAATGAGAGATTTTCTATTTTCTCGTCAGCTGTCACCTGACAGCGTTTTGACACTGAAAGCAAAAGATTTGATGATTTTCTTTTTTTCAGTCTATTATTAACTTCGTTGAAAATTTACGAGAGCTTTGAATTTAATATTCTTGATTGCTCAACACAGCA
Source organism: Oculina patagonica (assembly GCF_052425735.1). NCBI lineage: Eukaryota > Metazoa > Cnidaria > Anthozoa > Scleractinia > Oculinidae > Oculina > Oculina patagonica. The sequence goes on from NC_135762.1 coordinate 32,113,587, forward strand.
CAATACAACACAAAACAACCATAACACAACCCATCCCGAGACAACACGACACGAAACATCAACAACACCACAAGGCACCTGACAACAACACCATGCAAAGCAAACATAGCGCGCGGCATCACACAACACAACGTAACACACCACACGACACACAAACACACAATATCAGAACTTATGACAATACATGTGAATAAAAAGAAGATATGAATAGCTTCGGAGGCATGCATTTCAATTAGTAATATTTTAAGTAGCATAGGAAATGATTTGAACCCAGGAGTGTCAGTGGTTCGTATAGTGGGATCGTCCGGTTGAGAGTTGTTCTGAAAAGAACTGTTGTTAGTGACTGACTTTTCGACAGCCTGAGCGGAAGTCATCTTCAGAGTCAAGTAAAAAGTTGTTGTCCGTCAATGATGTTAGCCAAAGCAAATAAAACCACGGAAAAACTGACCAATCAGCTCAACGGACCAGACTTCATAACATCATCGACTGACAACAACTTTTCACTTGATTCTGAAGATGACTTCCGTTCAGGTTGTCGAAACGTCAGTCACCAACAGCAGTCAGAACTGTACTCTCACCCGGACGGTCACGCTATATATACGAACTAGTATTTTAGTGGGGCCCCACATTTTAGTGCTTTAATTGGGTGGCTACAGATCTATATCACTTCCGTTTCTCAATAAACATAATATTTTTTTATAGTTTTTATCAGCAATGAATCATTCTGTTCAAAACCGTTTTGAAAAACATTAGATAATCGGAAATCGGGGTGCTTCCTATTTACTTTCTACATTTAGGCAATGGTAACAGATTTTCCACGTGAAATTTCTGGGTGTTCAATGTAAATGGTAAGCACGCCGGAACGTGACGGGACGGGAACGAACAAGACACATTCGTTTCCATTTCCATTTCTTAAAAAATGTCATGCATCGGACCTTCTAACAATCACTGATCCCTAAGTTGGCAATTTTTGCTGGCTCATAATTACAGTCGATTTCAATGCAGTGTGAAGACCCAGGTTTTTTCAAACATGATTCGGTCGGGCATGATTCGACCGCGAGGTTACCAAGCTGAACAAGAACGATGAAAGTGTTGTACGAAGGCCTTAAGATGGCGAGTGATTTATCACCGAAATTTAAGTGGAAATTCCACAAAAGAAACAGGCAGGTATCTTTTTATGGGTACTATCTTTGTCTAAAAAATTCGCAAGCTGTACAGGAAGCGTGGAGAGGTAAGCCGGATGAGAAGATGTGGAAGGCAGAGAATCTTGTCCCGTCGGTGCTTGTATCTAAAGCCTGTGAATTCGAAGTTATTTTATCTTTATGCTAAGCCATGTAAAGCAAAAATAAGGGTTTGTACCAGAAACATTTCTTATGAAATATTCGAACAGATAAAGAAAACAGACTTCTGAGGGTGAGGCGCCTAGCTTCACCTCGTCTGGTCTGGTCTGGTCTGGTCTGGTCTGGTCTTTTCTGGTCTTGTCTGGTCTTGTCTGGTTTGGTCTGGGTTAGTATGGTTTGGTCGGGTCTGTTCTGTTCTGTTCTGGTTTGGTCTGGGCTGGTCTGGTCTGGTCTGGTCTGATCTGGTCTGTTTTGTTCTGGTCTGGTCTGGTCTGGTCTGGTCTGTTCTGTTCTGTTCTGGTCTGGTCTGGTCTGGTCTGGTCTGGTCTGAACTGGTCTGTCTTGTCTTGTCTTGTCTTGTCTGTCATTTTTTGTAAACAGATTCTGCTTGGCAACTACCACCAACATATTTTATTTTTCAATTCGACTTCTTCCTAAGATCAGATGGGGGAAATGCTTTTTGCCAAAATTTATCGAATACGACTGATTAGACATGTTTATTTATTGTCAAGGTAAGGTAGAGAAGTTTGACACCCCTGAGGGCGTAAGTAGCTAGGATGCTCAAAGGACATGCTCCCCGTAAAATATTTTAAACTTTTCCTAGACCAGAGTTAAAACATGCTGCGTCACACCACTCACTGCATGTCGTTATTACAAATATCCTATTTAAGGTGCAGTTTCTGGTGCCGAGGAATGAGAACTTCATTTTTGCCCACTTTGTCCTTAAGAGATTGCCCTTAGCTAACACGAAACGAATCCGGAGGTAGGATTTAGAAGTTATGGAACATGTTGTGTAACAAAGAGAAAAGACAACTGCCGAATCAAAGTTTTCTCAATGTGGAACTTTTCTCCCATTACCACCATGCCTTACGCAGTGCTGACGAGTCCCAAAGAGGACGAAACAGCTGTCCACTGCTAGGCTGGTGTGTTACCTCAGTCTGGAGATGAGCAAAGTGCACATACCTGAGCGTAGTGAGTCCAGTTCACTAATAAACATAATTACAAAGTTTTCTCATGGCCAAAACCTGCTTTTAGTTTGGCATAGCTGGTCAACTTTGCTGAACTCGTGAAATTACCCTCTGAACAAACAGGAAAAAGTAGTGCTCTTTTGCGAACAGAGTGAGAGTTAAAAGTATGGATTTTTATGTTTCAATTTTGCCGGTCATTTTGCCTTTTCCGAACGCGAAAAAAGATCGTCTTATTTTGTCTAAAATTAACGCCTTTGTAGCGGTAAACTGTTTGTTTCTACCTAATGACTAGAAAAAGTCAAATAATGATAGAAATCTGTGTGTACTACCTTTCGCGATATTCAGATTATTTTCGATTATTTCCGACGATCGCGCTCTTACTACGATTTTAAATTACATGCAGACATTACTTACAGCACTGGAGTTTTCTCGTTCACTTTGATCGTTAGAAATCTTTGCAGTAGATGGCCTTTGTTACTAGTAAACGCGCTGTAGAGAATGAAAAATGATCAGTGGTTTCCCAAATTATGTATCAACAGAATGACGCGGATCTGTCATAAACTGAAAAGTTGAAAAGAATTCTTAAACGACAGATTATAACCACACAGACATGCTGGCGCCAGAAAAGCTTGCAAACAGCCCTGGTTTTTGCATTTTTGAAGAGACAAAACAACTTCTGATGCTTAGAGTGCGCATAAAAAGTTGCGATCAAAGATCGCATCTTTTTTAAAGAAAATACCACCAAGTATGGATGACGAAGCAGATTTATACTGACTTTTTTCAGCGATTTTTTAAAATGTTTTAGCTGAAACGCAAGAAGAGAAAAGGTGAACGAAAGTTCCATTTGGTAAATTAGACTGAAACAGTGGCTGTCAGGTTAATGTGACATTTCAAGATTGAACTTTATATAAAATTGATTGAAAAAGCCACATGATTGAAAGACGCAAATGTGTGGTGATCATGAAGCCCACTGTTTACCCATTACTGCTCATGTAAATGGGAAAACGACTAATTATTTTAAATAACCACATTTCATATAGCATGAAATTGGTTTCTGAAACTATTTGCTATTTGGAAACTTAATTAACCGGTTATATTAAATAACCAAATATTGTCTCCCAAGGAATATGAGTGCCACAAAAATTCCGTAGTCTTCGTCCTAACCACCCTCTGTTTCCCGCTCCCACCGATAAAACTTTGGATTTGTAGAAACTCTTCTTCCTTGACTCATCTGTTACCGAAATAAGTAAAGCATTTGATAGCATTAGCAGGACTTCTAAAATATATTTTAACACGGTTCTCGGGACAATTAATACAAGTGGCAAAACTATGTACGAAAGAAAATATTTATCCTGTTCAATTTGGCCATTTGAGATCCAAAACAGAAAGTGCTACAAGTAACCGTTCGGTAAATATTGCGTATCTGCGAAGAACTTATTGTGGTATGTAACTTTCTCTTCCTCACACGGAGTTCCAAAACGCACCAAAGGCTAATTAAGTAAACGTACATTGTAGAAGAGGGCGGATAAAAGCAATTCAAAACAGGACATTCGAGGTGAGGCTTCAGGAAAAGCAACTGGACGGGTACTCATTTGAAACGAAGCCAAGGACCGGCCAAAGACCTTTTGTGTCGCCCGTGAACTAAACTGGCGCTTAAGAGATGGGTGAGTGAGTGTTCGCGAAAGCTCGTCCCTCCTTTGGGTTTTTGTTGCTAAGATACTTTGAATCAAGATACTTTGTAGAGGGTCTGAATGGTGTTTAGTGTTTAGTGTTATTTGCCCATAATTTTTAGTGTTTGCTGCTACATTGGCCAATTTTTAAATGTTTACTGTTTCTGGAGAAAATAGTGTTAAGTGTTTGGAGGGTTTTTAGTGAAAAATTTTAACATTGTAAATTCTTATCTGCTCTTCAAAAATCGGATAAAATCACTCATGAACTTAGAGAAAATTTCCAAATTTCTCCTCGGAAATCTTCGGTAGTCTTCGGAAATCTTCAGAACTGATCGGTAAACGTCGGAAAATGACCGAAAACTTCTTTAAATACTAAACAAATTAAAATTGGCCTATTTGGAATCGTTGTTATTTCTTTCTAAATAAAATTTACTGTTAGAGTGAAGTTTTTACTGTTAGTGTTAAAATGCCTAAAATTTTACTGTTTCATGTTACAGAGCCAAAAATTAAGTGTTTAGTGTTTCTTTGTACATGTATGCTTAAGAAACGAACATTTAAGATGCCCGTTCTTTCTGCTGACAAAAATCTATTCAAAACAGTGAAAACTAAAGACTGCCAAGTGGAGTCCGTTGAAAAGAAAAAAAAACAACATTTGCATGTTTGCATGCAAACAAACTCTCTGACCCGGGGGAGGGGGGGGGGGGGCGGACTCCCAAATAAAAGAGGCGGGGATGCTCGTCGAAAATTTTGAAAAGAACCCCTAAAAGAGACCAATCTGGGCGTGGTTCAAGCTTTTTTTTACTCCTAAAAGATACCAAAATATTAAAAATATAATTTATATTTGTATATTTCTCAACCTCGTCCCCAGGGCCTTCTCGGTAAATGGCAGTCGTTACGAGATGACCCTGGCCAAGGCTGATATAACGGCATCGCAGAGTGGTCTATTCTAACCTCAATCCTGATTGGTTCATGTAATCCAAAACAAATATGGCGGAGGGGTCTTTAAGCCATTTACAGCTGGAAAGGTAAGTCTTTTCCAATATATTTATAATTCTCAAGATTCAAATAATTCGGTAGAAGTAGAAGCGTTAAATTCACTTCATTGCGAACTTTTCGCTTTGCTGTTTTGACTGTTTTATAACTTAATATTCCTGCCGAAAGTAGAACGTACTGTCGGAAAGTAACATTCAAGATGAAAGAGTCATTTCGACACCGGGCTGCAGCTATGTAGATCTATGTACGAGATGCAAATCTAAAACGTAAAGGAATTTCTGCCCGTCGTAGACATAGTTGGACCTAAAGTGCTCGTGTTCTTTTTCGGAGGAAATTCGATTTCAATTTGTCGCGTTCGAACACATATCATCACCCATTCACTGTCTGCATTCTTCCGAATATGATATTGGTGCTTTTTAAGGGTCTGTTCTCATTATGAATTTTTTGTAGGTCCTTATACAAGTGGTGGACGTGTTTTAAATCATGCTCAAGTAGCGCTGGAGAAAATAGGTGACCAAAGGAGATAAATTAAGCGTGTTAATAAGAGATCTATTAAAATATTAATTAATTAATGTGAAGGATAAAAAAACTTTGGTCAATTTAATTTCTTTAAAAAATTAAAGTTGTATCGTGTACTGTTCTCAGAATATGTTGTCTCAGACTTGCTTGCTTTCCCTTTTACAGTTACCTCATGATCAGTAAAGGCTGATTGCAAACATGACAGACAGAGTATATTGAAATTTAAAAACAATTTGTAACAAAATATTTCTGATGAAACTTGAGGTATTTGAAAATGTGATCAAACACTTAAATGAGACTAAAAAAGAGAACAATCAGGAAAATAAAACTACAAAATATGTTCTTTGTGAGGTCATTTACCTATCTCACTGTCATAGTTTTGATTTGTCTTAAGGTTCCCTAAATGGATATTTTATAAGGAAAACCTTATCAGTGTACTGTTTTAACGTGGCTCATTGCACATCAAAACCTGAAAGCATTGTACTGTGGAAATGTTTGGGAAGTCATGTGTCACTTGGATGATGAAGCCCAGCCCTGTTTGCCCCAGCAGGGGTACTTAGGGTTTCAAGTGACGGGGATGATAGAAGGATTTTTTTTGGGTTTGACAGTTTCGGTTCCGGGATTTTTTTGGGTAGGAAAATTTGTAAGTATTTTTTTTTAATAAAAATAAGGGAATTTTTGGGTATTAAATACGAACTAAAGATGTGTGGTAGTGCTTTGGCTGCATAGTTCTGCAAATAAAGTACAAACTAAAGTACTTTTCTGTTGATTTTTGGGGGTTAATTTTTGGTCCAGGGATTTTTTTGGGCTTCTGTGGGAAGCCCTAGGGATTTTTTTGGGTCTTGATTTTTGTGCTCATTCGATCATCCCCGTCACTTGAAATCCTGAGTAGCCCCTGGGCTGTTTGCAGCCTTTAAAGCCTATGCTAGATAAGATGCAAAACATTTCTTCCTTTCACAAGATTTGTTTTTTTCCAAAAACTTTGCTGTGGCAGTGCATTGCTTTAACAGTTCATGCTTTTTTTTAATTTCAAGTATTATTTTCTAATCTTTTTCATGCCAGCAATAGCTACTTAAGGCCAAAATGGCTCTGATTTCTTTACCCTATCCCAGACAAAATTGGTTAAAACCCCTCCTCCACATACAGCAATACGCGCCTATGTAGAGCTTCAAATTAGATATTATGTACCACCTTCACTCTCTTGTGATAAAACAGGCAGCATTTTTTTGAAACTAACAGAACATGATCATCATAAAATTAATATTTACAAGGCTGAAAAGTGATTAAAGTCCACAGATGCCATCTACGCAAAAATCCATTTCACTCTCTTGAGTGATTAATTATTTGCACAGCACAATCTTTTTACAAGTATGGGATCACTGGAGGCCAAATGATCCAACAATGGCATTCAGAACTAACAAGTCTATTCTTATGTTTTAGAGCTCTTTTCATGGGGATAAACAGTGTCTGTGTGGACAGTCTCACAAATTTTAAAGATGACTGTTTTGAGTCAAAACAATTTTTTTGCTCCTGTTTAAAGAGTGTAGCTGGGGGTTGAGGCATGGGGCGCCCTTGACATCCCTCTGTGAGACAATTTAAGAAGCGAGCGTAAATTGTTTTTAGGTATTTTAAAACAGGAATTTTCTACACAATGCCATTTTGGAATTTATGACATTAATGTATTGCCCATTTGTTTCACGCAAAGAATGCATGCTTCCTAACAATACAGTGGAAACACACTGATGTCAAAAAGTCCAAAATGGCAACATGTGGGAAATGTAAAAGTGATCATCTTTTAGCATTTTGTATTCTGATAAAATGTTAAATCATCCTTCTCCTGTAAAATTTGTGATTTAGACTTTATTTCAAGCAACACAACATTAACTAGCCTGCCATATGTGGTCACAGGTGTAATCCCAAGTTCTACACCCTGTTTAAGTCTATTATGTGCATAACTATGTGCATAACATCTTTGAAATGAAAGTGTCAATATTTTAAACTGCTGTGGTAAAAAAGTTAAAACTAATTCCAGAAGATTACAGTTATGTGGGTTCACCTGTTTTGATGTACAAAATAGCCACTCAAGTGGATGTAAATATCTCAAAATTTCAGTTAGAACTTCACCTCATGTAAAAGTTTGTAAAACAAAGTGAAATTGGCCTCAACGAAGGTAAGCTTCAAACATGTATAAATTTGAGTTTAAGCTTTCAGGGGGAGCGATTGCAGAATACCCGGTCACTTCATTTACATGTGTCCGAATGCTTTAAAGAATGAGGCATAACACAACAGGCACTTTGTTATTCAATGAGATGCAAAAGAGTGGCCGGGTATATGGCCATAATATGGATATGGATATTTCATAATTTCAGTTACAACTTCACCTTATGTAAAAGTTTGTAGAACAGAGTGAACTTGGTCATATGAAAGCGACAATGTATGAGTTTAGTTAAAGCTTTTAGGGTCAAGGTTATGTGTATCACTGTAATAAGTTAGAATGAATTATAAAGCAGAAAAATTTGCCACCGAAATCGATTGATATGTTGATCATACATTTGTAGGGTATTAAGCACACATTTTGCCTCTTTACCTATAAGCAGCTAAGTTTTATTTTCTCTTGCACTCAATCAAAATACAGAAAGTAAATATATTAAGACTTAAATAACAGTACATAGACTACATAAGCTTACAGACTGTGTAACATTTAATTTTTTTGCTTTCCGTACCTTCCCGATTCTCATACCTCACGGTCTACATTCGAACACCTGGCGAAAATAACAGGGTTTTCAAAACAAGCGGGCAGCCGCCGGAGTTCCACCAGCTACTTGATTTTTGTCACCAGTTTAATGGTCGTAGCAATCAGCTTGTAAGAAACAAGCTTGGCTTGTCACAGTCGCCTACTCTTCCAGTTGCTGACGCCTACTTCAACATTTTGAAATCCCTGAAATAATATCTATGCTTTACGAAGTAATCACTGCCTCCTGCATGAAGTTTACGCCCTCAAACGCCGTCGAAGAGTCAATTCGAATTCAAACTGGACCGCCATTTTGTTTTGGCTTCTATGAAAAATCACGTGACAAAAATCTCCAAGATTTTTGGAGATTTTGTACCACGTGACCCAGCCTTTGCCAGGGTCTTCTCTCGACGAGCCGCCATTTTGAAAACTCGTCGCCGAGAAGGCCCTGGGGACGAGGTTGTATATTTCTTCGTGTTCAACCCTAAACGGGACCCTGACGGCTAAAAATATTGGCGTTTTTCCTGAAACATCCTTAGTGAGACTAAAACTCCGAAATTTACACCCATAAGTGAGACGACGAGCATCCCCGCCCCTTTCATATGAGAGTTCCCTCCCCCCCCCCCCCTTCTCTCAGGGCTCTCTGGAGAGGAACAGGGTAAAAGGGGCGACTGGAGACACAAAAGGCCGTTCTGTTCTGTCTTGTCTTTTCGTTTATTTGTCTAGCAACTTTGAACCTAGACGTGTTGAAGGCAAGATGGGGCGTATTGAGCCTAAATCTGAGAGCGTCTTGAGGCCTTGCATTGAAGTACGACTGGTAGGGCGTATCTCATTCAGAGGCTGATTCACCCCCATACCCTTCGCATCCAGATCGCAGTATAGTGACGCGATTGTTTTAATTCATTGTATCAGATGCATTCCGTACCAGTACCAGTTTTGCCCTGGCCAGACAAACCCAGACCATGCGCCTTCTCATTTATGGTCTTACGGCCCCTGTTTACTTTCTACAGTAGGCTAGTTCGCTTTCTTTTGTGTTTTTTTGTTTGTTTAAAAAGACAGATCATCTTTATTTCTAAACGGACAATTCATCAGCCATATTACTACTATAGCTAAAGCTATTTTTTCATAGTGTATGCGTGGTAATGGAACATTGGGTTTATTCCCAGAGTCCTTTTGGATATATGCAGTTTCTCGTTTTTCAAATCTTTCTATCGTTTTATATTAGTATTTTGATCGGATGTAAGGACAAATTTAAAAATTAGCAGTCAAGAGGACAACTGCCATTTTTGGCAAATCTTTTTTGATTTCGAGCTTCCGAAGATTTCCGATTCTATTATCGAGCCAAATCATTGCACTAACACTGACAAGCACGTGCACTCTGGTGTCCTCTGAAAATTGTCATACCAGCATGACACTTTCGTCATGCTGCTTAGCAACCAGTGTACCGAAAACCGCGGGCTCAGCTCGAGACGAAATTTTGCCCTTGTTTTTACTTGCACTTTTGTGATTAATAGCCACTCCTAATAAGGCCAATCTTTACTTAATTTTAGGATCGCTACTTATAAAATAATTCTCTGGTTCTGTTAAAATGAAATAACAAATCTTTGGAACGTTGGTTAAAAGTAAGCCGGCATTTATAGCCCGGGAACTGAAAACGAGGAAAAAGACAGATTCCGAAATCAGTTAACGTAGGTATTGAAATTTAGTTTAATATCTCTAAATAGGGCCCTTACGTACACAAAAAAATCAAGAAATTATATCAATGATACAGATAAGCTCAGCATTTATTCACAATAAAACAAGATTACTTGCTTTTCTCGGTTTCTTCATCTTTTGTAACAGTTGTTCACGTTTTCTTATATAAGACCATTGAAAGGTACTCTTCACACAAACTTAACAACTTTTACATCAATAACTTAAACACACTGTTAATGTAAAAAAAATATCAAGTTCTTTTTAACGAGAAAACAAATGAAAATATTGTAAATTCAGGGCTGATGTGGATCGCAGGTCTACTCTTCTTCGTCGTAGTCTTGGAAAAACCTTGACATGATTTCTCTCTTTCTAAAGCATCCATTTGCACACCTTGAAAAAGGGTTTATGCAATTCGAGTCGCAGTTGGCTGCGTTACTACACTTTGCAGTGTTAAACAAACAGCGGCTCTGTGTGGTTTGGCAGCCGATTAGGCATCTGTTTTCAGCAGCAGCTTTAACATCCACCGACATCGCCATAAGAACAACGAAGACCAAAATTAATCCTTTCATCTGCAATGAGAAAATACAACTAAAATCACGACAAGAGCACGACCATTGCAAGAGCTAGAGTACGAGTAACGTAATAGGACAGGGTCAGGAAAAGAGTAAGAGTGAGAGTTAGGGTAAGGGATAGGGTTAGGGTTAGGTTAAGGGTCAGAAAAAGGGGAAGGGTATATAAGGGGTAATGGTTAGGGTAAGGGTAAGGAAAAGGGGTCAGAGTAAACGTAAGGGTAGGAGTAAGAGTGAGAATGGTAATGATCTACCCCCTGTAACAATACTGTTTTTTTTTTCTTAATAACGAGCGTTATTACATCCTTCACAAGGCAGCTCTCGAAAATTCAAGTAAAAGGAAATGGGCCTTACACCGCAGCTCGCTACTTTTGGCTCGAAATACTGCATGCCGTAAGAATCGAGAGTATTTGAAGCTATCTAATATGTCTTTGTCGATGATTTTCATGCCATGTGGTCAATGTGGTGATTTTGTAAGGAAAAGAGATTATCGGGAGTGGTGACATTCCTGGGGCTCCCCCAGGGGTTTCAGGGAACAAGGGAACGCGGCCATTAATGGGGCTATGTCGCGGTCGGTATTTTAGGTAATTATTTTTATTTTTGTTATTTAAGAGCTCTTAACTTAAAATTGGCAGAGCAAAAGTATTTTACTGGCAAAATCACGGCCACATAACAAACAAGGATTATTTTGAGCATTGTAAATGAAACTTTCATACAAACTGAGATAAACTTGAAAAAAGTCGGGCCGACGTTTTTCAAGTTTCCCCCGAACGCAATCCGTTTTAAATCTTCGCGAATTTTGCCCATCCTTGCCCCTTTTTGGCCTTTCTGTGTGTTTTTTTTTTTTTTTTAGTTTTTCTACAGTTTTAAACCGTTATTGCCTAAAATTACGTGACATGGCCCCTTTAACGTTTTGGTTGCTTGGGAAAAAAAGGAATACAAAACTGGGAGCACGGGAACAAAAACATATTTCAGGGAACAGGGAAACGCGGACCCCCTGGGAAGCACTCATTTCTGACCCCTGCATGTTGGTGGGGGTAGGCTTTTATAGATTGTGCTCCTAAAAGTGGCATATTATGCTACTAGCAGTGCTCAAAATTTTGCCAAATTATGCAAAAATTATGCCAGAATTCCCAAATTATGCTTCTGATTTCCGAAATTATGCTCACAAAATGACGTAGATTCTATACATAGAGGTGCGCAATAACGACACCAAATTATGATGTTTTTTAAATAAACTGTTGTTGTAAATTTATTTGTGTTTATGGCAGTTTATCACGGCCGTCAGCTGTCCAAATTAGCTGCTCGCATCTCTAAACCGTTTGTAAAATGCCTCCAACGACTTAACAATCACAATTGTATAGCTAAAACACGCATTGCAAGAACAAACTACCTAAATTTCATTTATTTCTGTAGAAAGTACACCATATTTACTACATTTTATGAATTTATGCTCCAAAAAGTGCTAAAAATTGCTAATTATGCCGTGGCAGTGCTCGTTTCACAAATTATGCTTTTTAGCTCCAATTATGCCAAAAATTATGCTAGCACAATCTATAAAAGCCTAGGTGGGGGATATATAAACAAGAAATATTCAATTTCGTGATAACGCAAAATCTATAACCAAACTGTTAAATGTATTCGGCAGCTAATGGGCAAACCACAATGAAGATTAAATATTCAAGGCATCAATAATAAATTTTAATGCAGAGAAATAGCTTGACTTCCTGCTGATAATCTGTATAGATGAGATCTGAATATTTCAACCAATCGTACGAGTTTATCAGATGATTGGAATAAATAATATAATCACCCAAACAAAAACTCCAAGTGGAAGTGTCACTTTGCGAATTTTCCCTTCGAGGGTTTATATTTTTCTCGCGGCAGATATTAGAATTAATACTCTCATTGAGGCGATCATTCGCACAAAGGAAATTTACAGTAATGAAATGATACCTTAAATGCAGGAAAATCGTTGTTTCCTCAATCAGGGCAACCAATGCAGAGCGAGGGCACAAATGAGTAAATGTTCTGTTACTTTATAAATTAACAGACGTAATAAGAGGTGCCAGCTATGAATTTTAACAATAAAGTAATTTTGATCCAAGACCAAAATTCAAGTTTTTTTAATGGAAATATCAATTATTCAAGACTCAACATTCGACGAAAATAATATTTAAACGCAGTTGTTTCGGGTTTGTAACAAAAGAGCAAAAAAAGGATTTGACATAAAAAAATAATATGATATTTTTTAAACGAAATGTATACTCGTTTTTCCGTTAAGTTTTTTTTTCTGGCCGTTTTTCTCTTTTTAGTAGATGGTGGCTTTAGAAATATTCACTTAAAACTGATGTATTTGAAGATTTGATGTCATCATGCAGGGTTGTTCCGGAGGCGTTTATAGAAGATTGTTTTCATTTTTCATTTAATTCGAAATAATAAAAAAAGAATCATCTGAAATTTTTACTTGTAGGCATATGGTTATTATTATTATGACGCAGAATCTGGAATCTGGAAATACAGTAGTTTAGGTCGATAACCTTAACGATATTTTTAAAAGCGTTTCATGCAATGGTAGCAATTAAAAGATCAGTGGTATTCAAGCAAGGCGACAAAAACAAACCAAGTTTGCCAAGGACTCCTAGAGAGACCACAACTACACCTACCTCCATTGGTTTCTTTGTATCCTGTTAAGAGTTCAGCAGATTCAGACCTTTTCTGAAAACAAGAGGGAAAAGTTTTGTTAGCTTCAAGCTTCGGAAAGGCCAAGAATCAGGTTCCTTACGAGCACCATTTCTCGGGTTCAAACCAAAGTGCAAAAACCGATACTGATTTTGATTTTAAAATAATAATAATAATAAACTCAAAAGTGAAATATAAGGCAAACGTAACAATGTTCACCCTTGTAGAAACTTCCAACGTACATAGGCTATAAGAAGGACCTTGCTTTGGTTCCGTCTGTTGACCTCAAGAAAATCTACACAAACAGATGCGAAGTCAACTCCTTATAAGCCCGCCGACTCCCACTCTGGCTAATTTGCATGCATTGTTTTTCATTATGAATGTGTCTCCCCAATTTGGCTTTACTTCACGATAGTTGAAAGATTTTGGCACTGATAAACGAATGCCAAGGAAAATATTACTGTTAATGACTTCTCACAGGCGTAGGTGGATTTCAATGTTATCTAATAATAGTGGTCATAAGTGCGTGTGCCAACTGGTTGCGTTCACTCGATTGCGATAACACATTTTTGCACCCAATTTGAATTTCACAGCTTTGGAACAATTGCAGTAGCTATATTGAAAATTGGCTTTGGCAGCTTTTATTCTATTAACGTAATTTCCAAGGCAGTCTTCTTCCTGTTACAGAATTAGCGTTTATTAACAGAAATACTAGTGATTCGTGTCGCGAGGTTCAGTGACTTTATAAAATTCGTGATCCATACGATTATTTCGTAAATTCTAACGCACGTAAAACAAGCGTACGCATTTTTATGCGTCGTTGTTTTTTATACGGAACGCAACATGTCCGATGAATATCATAGCAGAAAAGTAGTCAACATCATGTTTATTATTACTATTTTCTTTGTAATAATAGACATAAAACTCTAAAATTGATTTTGAGTCAAACCATATCGTGACTTTAAAATCAGCAGTAGATAATGGAAGAATTATATAAAAACCGCATAGGGAAAAACGACTTGTGAACTTTCTCAAGCACGCTTGCAAAGTAATGGAATAGTAAATTATGGCTAATGGATTACTCACGATAATGAGAAGTGTAAAGCAGTAAATGTAGTATAAGTACAAGGAAGCTTTTAACAATTTAATTGTTCGACCTTTCGTCTAAACCATAAACTTAAATTGAAACAAGGCAGGAAGGGAGAACATTTTCTTTTTAACTTTAACGGACCAATATAAATCAACATAAGATTAGCACTTTTCTTCACAAAATGAAACAATTCTGAAAGCAAAATTTTTATTAATATAGAGAAATGAGAACAATAGGAATTGGGTCCAATACGCTGTTTAGCTTAGATTTACATTTCCAGACTTATTCAGCGAAATTGTTTGTGTGATTGCGTGAGCTGATAGCGATTCAAAGTTGGAGATTATGGAATTGTTAGTCTTTTTTGCACGAATACTACATCACGGAAAAACGTCTCATACTTCAGTCTTAAAAGAAGAGTTGCTTGCCACTCCCAGATCATGTTTTGTGACAGAGGTCAACTTTCTTATTGCAAGACCTAAGCTCTTTGCAGTTCCCAGCTGTTCAGTGCCGCTAGCAGATGGAGGAAGAGGACCAATTCGGTTACTGGCTTTATATTTAGATTTATTTCCGTCTACTGATCTTAGAAATGCATTGTCCCTGTTTGGTTTTTGTTGTTGTTGTTGTTGTTTTCGTTTTCAACAGTAGCAAGGAGACGGAACTCAGATATTTTTCTTGTCCAACGCTCGTGTCATGTTGAACGATTATTCATTAAGGGAAGATTAATATTTAGATTGCTTCTTAGCCCACCAGCCTTGAGGCTGTTAACTTTCAGTTTCAATGCAACACTTACAGAAGGTCCTACAATTTTTTCATTGTCCAATTTTCGATTGAAGAATTTTGTTCGTAAAAGCCTAACGCAATCAAGGTGTGAATGCCAAATTGCTACTTAATAAGAATTTGAAATAAGTAGGATCTGTTAAAAGGCGGATTCTATAAAATAAAAGTACTGTATTAGCTGCCTTTGATCACACCGAATACTTACACAAGCTTTTACTTTAACTTCCGGTACAAAAGCAACTTTTGCAATATGCATATACACCTTGCATAATGACACTTCTTTAATTATGAATAATGTTGGTGGATCAAATGCAAGGCTGTTGGCGGGAGATGTTACGTAGTCTGAATATATTTTTGTGGAAAATAAACATGGTGAAAAATCCGAGATAACAGGGTTTTCATCTCCCGTTTTCACGTGAAAGCATAAAAATTAAAAAATAAAACCTTTTATTTAAACAACGTTTATATTCAAAACAATTTTTAAGGAAATTAGATGTACCGTCATCAGCTTTATCTACAGAAAAAAATAGTGTACATGAAATTTCATTTAATATAAAATTGTTGTCAAAATACGAAAACAAAATAGTGGTGCATTTCGAAAATAAAGTCAACAATTTTCTTTCTACATGTGTCGCTGCAAGACTTGAAACGCAACCAAATGTAGTGAAACTAAATTTTAGAATTATTTTAGAGCTCAGCTATTCGTTACATGGTATATCGAGTAGCTCATGTTTAGTGATCAGTTTCAAAATTCTTAGAAAAATAAAAAAAAAAGAATTAAAATGAAATGTGGACAAAAATGAGGTTGCTATATAAGTCCCAAACATTCATACGGTTTCATTAAAGGAAATTATTGTTTTGATGCTTTTTAAAGAAAATTATATGTGTTGAGTGTAGGTAAGTTTTCAATATCAAATAAAGGAACTCAGTATGATGCAATTATTCAATACGATAAATTAAATAATACAATATAAGATAAAACAATGTAACACAACATAAAAACATAAAATCTAAGTAATATGGGCAAGGATCCTAGAGGAATGCCACACCTTCATATTTATAATGTATTATATTTCCTCGGCAAGTGTAATAAAGCAAAGGAAGCCAAAAATTGGGTCTCTGTTACAAGAGATGATAATTGACCTGTTTTGTACTGCTCATTTTTGACGTTGCTTGTATTATTCATATAAAATCTTTTTGTTTGTCTTCTTGCCAGAGCTTGCGCAAAAATGAAATAAACTTCATTCCTGTAATTTTTCACAACAAATAACACTTGTAAATGAATAGGTTTAGAAACGCCCAAAACTTTTTTCCCGCCCTTAAGTTCGTATGTTTCGATAAACTAATGCTCCAACCTCATTTATGGAAATTGCTCCAAATGAAATAAGATATTATCAAGAACAATTATTTTCTTGTATATTCGAATAAAATTATTTGTTCTTGAAGTGAATTAAATTTGTATATCCCTATGCCTTAAAAACGTCTATGTTTACTTAAAAATCCTGAGTTTGCAATATCCTGAAAGTAGGTTATGCATTTGATAAAGGAACAAAACATGTCGTTGCGCAATAACATTCTCAGAATAAGTATCTATTCATCTTTGTAATTTTCTTTTTCTTTTAATGAAGCAGTATTGTTTAGGAGCACTGTTTCATCACTTACATCTTATTTGCATTCTGGTTGCAATTAAGAAAGAAAACTGTGAGAAGATTTTCTTTTTTTAATAGTAGATGTATTTTTCATATTCAAGTCAGTTTGCGGTTCCCAAATAAACAAAAAAGCGAAAGGTATACTGTCATATCTATCAGGTAAAGTCGAAAAGTTATTTGAAAGAGAAAAAGGAGGAAAAGTGATTTAGAGATTTTAATTACTTTGGAAAAAAATATCACTAGTTTTCATTGACGATTGGATAAAAATACAAAGAATCCACAATAGTATTGAAAAAAATATATACAAAAATGTACAAAATATACAATAAAATTTGCAGCGTTTCCGTCATCCGTACATTTTCAAATGAGAAACATTAAAATTTTTCATTTGCGGCTGTTGCATTTTACGACTTTAACAGAAGAACAATTTAATTTAAACCTGTATTTTTCAAAATAACGTATAATTTGTAGCATAGTGTTGATGTATTTTTAAGGTGGTTCTTGTCAATATGATGATGATGGCATAAATTTTCCGGCTAAATTGCTTGAAAACCATTACCATGCTTAGATCGACGAGAAAACCTTTTACCTATTTTGTATCGACGAAAATGGAAAATGGACCTTACTTTTTACTACTTTACACAAATACAGATTAATCTACGTGTTCTTTTTGAAATTACAGAATAGTATTTTCTGTTATTCGAAAAAGTGAAAATATGTGAAAAATCTCGTTATATCGGTTCGACCAAAAAACTGTAACACTTCTAAACAACAAGTAAACTGTTAGGAGTGTTGTAAAAGGAAAAGTGATTTTATTTAAAGTTTTTAGTTTTAAGCTTATTTGTTTCAGCTGATTGTTTTGACAAAATCAGAAAGGGGCCATCGACAAACAAATATACACTGAATTCTTCGGACACTATTGCCGTATTGATTCACAGTAAATCTGTCTTGTTCCACATATTGGTATGAGGCACTATACTGTAAATAAACTGCTCTATGTCGGGTTGATCGAGCACGAAATCCGCCAAACAAGATTAATAAAGTTAAATTCACTTGTTGAGACATTTTTCCCCTCCCACAACGTTTTACTACCATAAGCAGAGAATCAGGAGTAAAAATGTTCGACTGAAAAAAGAAAATTACAATTATGTTCGTACGTGCGCTGTCGTACACATGTAATGGTACACGAACACACGTTATTTTTTTATTTTTTTAAAAATTATCAATATAACTTTCAGGAAAAAGAAATACTAGTCTACTAGTCCCCTCGTGAAAAACTTAAGGCGTTTTTTTCTTGTTTTAGCAAAGAAAGCGAATTTGGTATGTGTTTAATCGTTGACAATTCTTAGTTTCCGAAGACGATTACAGAAGTTATTCACACAGTTATACGGTCGAACACTCCCCGAAAAGTCAAACGCGTAAAATTCACCCAGTTAGCTCAACTAGAATAGTGATATCCCCTAAATCACCACCCCTTTTGTCTTTTGACACGAAAGAAGTAAAAAATTACTCACCGGAGGTTTTCTGGAGTAAATGTTACAAGCGAGGCACTCGAGTGTGTTGATACAAACGTGCTCAATGCTGCTTTATCTTTTGAATATATACTGTTTATTACTAATTTGCATTGAATACCTCATGGGATTCTCGCGGCAGGTGAGAATATTGAGCGCTGATTATTACAACAAGATCCGGATGGCACCAACCCATTTCATCGCTTTCCTTTTACATGTTAAACATTTTATTTATTTCATGCGTGGAACACAAGAGTGCGTATTTACATGATGGCAAAATTAATTAAACGACCAATGATCGAAAGTGACAGCATTTTCCGAGCCTGCTTCACTGCTCGGAAGTGCGAGCAAATCGTGTAGGATTTCTCTTGAAAAACAGTCAACACAAAAAGCAATAATTTGATAAATTTAAAGTAAGCTTTGTTTTACAAGGAAGGAAGAAATTCATTTTTTTGTAAAGTTTTTCTTTCGGTAAAATGCGGTCAATAAGGACGTTCGTTCCCGCACACATTCACGTAAGCGCCCCCATTTATTTACTTTAGCTAAACTTATTTATTCTCAGGCATAGCGTTCGGTAAACCATGAAAAAATTCCGCGAGCCGCATACGACATTGTTGAGTAAACGCTGTCAGCCATATCTACCGCAGAGAAGTCACCTGTCATGAGAAAATCACCCAAAACCTTCTCTCATTGAGTATTAAGAAAATCATTAAAAAAAGAGCGCTTGTCGTATGACTCCTTGCTCTCGAATTCGTCATAATCGCACCCATACAATAAGGCTCGTTAGAAAGCTTTCAGCCAATGTGACAACACTTTTATGGGTTAGCAGTTTGCGGTGAGTTTATAATTAGGAGCTGCGACGAAAAGCTATTACAAAAAGTATTGAGTTAAATGAAGCAACGCAAACCCATTGTTCTATTATTTAATCATATCGCCTGTAATGTCCACTTGTTTAGATATGCAAGTATAAATCTTCTTTGATGACTTTCGGCTTTGGCTGGTTCTCTTTCTCGATGATGGTTTTAGGTTAGTGGTAAAGCAGGTGTCTCAGTATAAACGTTCTTGTGTCAGGGAGAGAGGAAGTATTAAATTATGCCGCATAGTGTTACCAATAAATCACAATAAATGTCTTGTTTTTTGAATGCAGCAGTGAACATCTATTATATAAAATAGTCTTAATGCGTTTTTCCGTTTTTTGAAGATCTTTATTCGTGTCTACAAGATTAAACGGACTTTAGACAGAGAAGGATGACGAATCTTAATCAATGGATTTGCTAAATACTATTTTTCTACCAATGTAATGAAAAACCGCCCACATCCAGCCAACGTTAGAAAAATTCGGGAATGTTAGGGGCATTCATTTCTGTTAAAATAAATGTGTGATATCATGCAGGGAATCTCACAGTGAATCGTCTGGAAAGACAAAATATTGCCCGCGAGAAATTTCTCGAAATATTTTTATTCCGTGTGCATGCTAACAGATATTTTATCTGTATGCTTATAAAAATTTCTAAAAATACAGGAAATGTATTCGTGTTTAATGCTTTTGTTTTTGAAATATCAGGATTCGTGTAAGTGAAAATATCCTTTCTGGCCAGTGAAATATTGATTTCGCAATTCAAATTTCGCATAAGGTAACTGCTTCGTAGATAAGATAATTATTGGGACTTTTTTAATTTCTAATTTAAAAAAATAAGTCTTTATCATTTTTATCCACATTTGAAATGGATTTCGAACTGTTCTTTTTCTTGTTTAATTCGTACAGTTTTTGTCAAAAAAACTTAAAGTTCATTTGTTACACGAATCATCGAAAATGCCACCGTCTGATAAAACATGAAGAGAAGCCGAAGATGATGCAAAATTAATTCACATAGATTGTAGATCTCGATACGTTGTCTACACCTATATTCTGAAATATCCATCTGTGTCAACTTTACTGCACAGAGAAAGCTCAGTTGAAGTGTACATTGTTATCTATTGCACCAATAAAATGTGTTTATGGCCACAAATTCTTGACATTTGTAATTTCCTGTATGAAAATATTACAACAGGTTTTCTTTTGTTTGTTACGGAGGGATTTCCACAAGCCGATATCTTAAATTCAAATATTGTGTGCGACGGTAACCTTATCTCCCAAAGATTAAGAATTTTCCATTTTTGCAAATAAATCCATACATTTAGAAACATATTTGTAAAAGATATTTACTTTTTGTTTCATTTTTTGATCTTCCAAACAAAATTTCACTAATAAGAGATGTCAAGAACTAATAAAAAAGAACAATAGAACTTGTGCAGGTAAAATATTACACCTTTTGTTAAAACATAATAACAACTTGTATTTGTCAAATGAAAGGGGTACTCTTAATTAAGTTTGACACGAGACATGATCGATTACTTTAGTTGTCATTTTCGTCTTTGGCAAAGGTATTTCTCTGAAAGAGGTAGCTCTCATTCTGGGCATTTCTTTAATCACAGTAGGGGCAAATCGGCTTCGAGTGTTACTCAAAACATATCTAGTGTTCATCAATTATGCTAATATCAATTTTATTCTCTTGATACTGGTATTGCTTCAATTCTTGCATTCTCTATTTTTGTTAATACCCAGGGTTTACTTTATCTAGTTTTAAAATGATTGCATTGAAAAGATGTCAATAAATTTTCTTCACACTCAGTTTAACTGTTAACTAATTCGTAAGCGTTCAAAATTATCAATTATTTAGCAATATCTTTTTTATTTCTTTTCTACTCATAATTGCAGAATTCTGAAGTGATAACACTTGACGCAGAACCAGCTATTTGCTAACTAGGGAGCCCATAATTTATTGTTCTACCACGAAAAATATCAAAATATAGTCATTCCCACTCCAGAGTCAATAACGCTCTTGATTTTGATCTCAAACATGCCTCTTAGTAAATTTTAACTCTCCTAATGATTCTTTTCAGTTTTGAGTTCTTCAGCCCAGCAATGCAAAAAAAATTGTTTTTCAAAAGTGCATTTAACGAATCGTACTTATTTTTTAATTAAAATGGATTGAACATGTTAAACCCACGACTGGAGATAATAAAACCTGAAGATAAATGATTATTTTTTTTTAGTAAGACATTTTCACCGACGTTTACTTAATGTTAAATGGCGGCAGTTTTTCAGTGGTCTCTAAAAGTGTAAAGAGAGGAATAATATATGAGATTTAATAACTTTTTAAAATCTTGGGGCACTTTTGTCTTGAAATAAAAAAGTACAAATCATACAGTTCTCTTAAAAACGCAAACTGATTTTACACCATAAAAAAATTTGACGCCTATATTTTCCTTCTTAAACCGAAGAACACGCCTTAGCTTTCGAGAAAAATTTCGCTATTATCGTTTTAGTACTTCTATGCCGCCTGCTACAATATTTTAAGTGCAAATTTAGTAATTAAATTCAAACAGAATGTTGCATCCCAACCGAATATCTTGAAGATAAGGCCTCCAAAACTAATACTGGATACCGCAGAGCAGAGTTGTTGTTTTTGCAAAGTTACTTTTTTGAAGTACCGCCTTTGTTTTTTCCTATTTAATTTACGTTTTACAAAAACCGCTCATTATTCACATAAGTTTGCAAAAACCTCTGATGGAAAGATACTAGATAGAATTTCCTGAAAAAATTGAGTAGCATCGTAGCATGTGAAACACCTTATATTATTATATTTGCCACACAGTTGTTGATAGCTAAACATTCAATGGCATTCTGCAAGGCGTAGGCGATGCAACGATACCACATCTTAAGGAATCGTCTGGAATTACAAAAAATCGGTCAGATGCACTCGCTCACATCCAAAAGGTCGGATATAGGTCGACTGTCTCATCCTTTATGCATCTAAAGCATGTGGCTTGTTTCGAACATCAATACATGGTCCCCTTCTAAGAAATATGTCAAAACAAAAACCGGGTTTGATTGTATATAGGAATAAATACAAAGAAAGTCTATAAAGAGGTATGAATTGAATGATCCGATATTATATATATCATGATTTGTGGAAACAGGAAAGAGCTGTGGTTGTATTTTGTTTGGTTTTCTGGGTTTCAAAAAATCAAGATATCAGTGTAAAAGCATGGTGATATTTGCCGCAATATTTCAACGCAAAGATGTATACAAACTGAGGCATCTGTGACAAACTGAATGATAATTACATGATATATTGACAAAAATAAACCTTCGGTGCCAGGACAATATGGTAGGCTAGTTCGTCATGGAAGCGTTCCTTTCAGTAAAAAAAAAAAAAAAATCTGCTCCTACAGCAATAGCGATAGATTTTATAAGTTTACCGATATTTCATATAAAACTGTTATAATCGCACTTGTATTGCTTGAAACGATTTCGCTTTTATCATAGATGCAAAGTATGGATAGCTTATTTAAGGGGTGTCGAATGGTAAATGCGAGACTTTGCGAGACGGCGAGACTGATATCTTTTCCGCAAGCCCAAGACCTTTTTAGCCTTGCAAAAGAAATCGAGACTTCAAGAGAGCAGGCGTCAAAGAAAAATTTAAGACGATGAGACTGGGCCCTGAAATTTGGCAAAAATTTTGCGAGACACGCATTTGTGAAGGACCATTCACCACCACTTATTTAGCGTACATACGTTGGCTCTGTACGTTTTCCTCAGTTGCCCTGAGAAAGGTTTTTTGAAATAAAACTGAAATATCGGCAAAAGCAATTCTATTGTTTTTTTGGATTTCGTTAAATGTCTTTCTGGAAAAGGCGATTGGTTCGTGGATGTTTTTTGAATATGATACCCATCTTGTCCAGCATAGTTGATGCACAAAAATATGTCGATTCCTTAACACAAAATAAAATCTTAACAAGAAATGCACTTTAATACAATATCCAAATAAAATGAAGCAAAGGGAAGGATGACAACTGGCATGAAACTTTTGCACTAAAGAAAACGCGCAGGAGTGGTAAATGATCATGCTGAGCAAGATATATGACGCAACATGTTAACCGCCGCCATTTTAAACACAACAAAACTTTTTACCTTTCCAATCGTTGCATCGCACACCGTCGAAATTCGTTTTTTTTTTTAGCAATATTATTTTACTGTATTTATTGTTAAGAAAAAAAAAACAAGAATATACTAAACAATGAAAAGCCTCTATTCAAATTATATGAAGCTAAGGCTTTGTTAAGAACTGGCATGAAAATTTTGCACTGAAGAAAACGCGCAAAAGTGGTGAATGATCATCTTGAGCTAGATATATGACGCAACATGTTAACCGCCGCCATTTTGAACACAACGACATTTTATACCTTTCCATTCGTTGCACTTCACCGTCGCAATTCTGTGTTTCTTGCTATCAAATAATGGATAGCAATTTATTTTACTGTATTAATTGTTAAGAGAAAAAAACAAGAATATTTCAAATAATATGAAGATGGGTAGAAAACTTTGTACTATCAAGTTGCAATGCATGCAACGCATGCTGCAAGGCATATTCTCTAAACGTTTAGTAAAAAATACATAGATATGCTTCTAATTAATGAATTCATATTCTGCTTTCCTGACTCTGTCTTAATCTTAATAACTATCCTTGTTCCCTTTAATTTAGGACTATTAGATATTTTACCCTCAGTAAACTGTTATTTCGATACTTTTATTTGATGGTAATTTTGGTAAACTCGATAGTCTCGGGAAAAAAGGGGGGAGGTGTTGTTAGAAGGGGGTGGGGTGGAGATTCAAATAATAATTCGGTTAAGGGAACAAGTGGGGAGGGAGGGAGATAATCTCCACTGGGTTAATCAGGGTGTGTCACAAGATTTATATCAAAGACATATACAGAACTGGACATCGCCACATGCATGCTGAAAAGTTGCCTTTTTTGTTATATCCAAGGACGGATCCAGGATTGTTCACGGGAAAAGGCTGTTAGTAAATATCTTGTTTACTTTTTTACTATTATTTTAGTTCCAGGTTTTTTATGGGGGGGGGGGGGGGGTTTAGCAAATATTTCAACTTCATTTCGGCTAAAGTTATCAACAACTTTTACACCTTACCCAGTGCTATTGTCCTTATTTTCTGTTTTAATTTGTTTATTTTTATTATTTTGTGGATCAAGAGGGTGGCTAGCCACCCAAACCAAGGCTCCCACTGGACCCGCCCCTGGTACCTTTTGCCAATCTCCTTTTCACCTCTGGATACTTACAAAATTCTACGCGTAATTAGTGCGCGCATATCAGGAAAAATGGCGGCTTTTTTACTGATTGGCTCGAGAAAGATAAATCGTCGTTTTCTTGTAAACGAGTATGGTGATCTCTCAATTTGTTCTCTTTATCTGAGTCTAGGGGCGAAAGGTAAGTGTGTGTTGCTAGGCGAAAACTCTTTGGGAATTTCTTCTTTTATTTAGTTGCAGCTGCACCATTCTGATGAAGCAGAATTCGCGGGGATACTGAACGCAAAACAATCTTGATCGAGTAACTAGTCGTATCTATGTTAATTTTCCCGGCATAGGGGCATGTCGCTATCGACTTCACAGGCCCTGAGGCAAATAAAGAGCCGACAGGCGCACCGCAAATTAACATATCGTTGCTTTTGAAATCGTATGTTTTCTCATTAAATGTGTGCATCACTCTAATAGTTAATATGCCCCATCTTTCATGAATAGTTCATTTAGCTCTTTCTATTTAAAAAAAAATAACAACTTGAATATAAAACTTTTATACGGATGTACCAAGATGTGGCTGCCTTTGAATCTATACCATTCTATTTCCAAAGTAATTCACTGCCTACTGTAACGAGTTAAGAAAGGATAGAACGATTACCGTTATGTAAAAACAGGCAAAACCTACATCTTTGCAAAAACTGACCATATCAACCTATCGCACTTTCTGAAGTAAAAAAGTTATTGATTGTGCAAGGATATTCAGTAAAAAGGCGAAGATATTATATGCATTTTCGTAAGGGCGTAAGGAGCAGTAAAGACAGGGTTGCTTCTAGATCTAACCTGAGATCATGCCCTCCCTCCCTCCCTGCCTACCCTACTTATCACTCCGGGGAAGGAGGGCATTTTATTTTCCGTTCCTTCAGAAAAAAGAACGCCTGATCGAAGGTTATGCTGCTCCGTTCCAGTAAAACGGCCAGCAGAATCTGGTCGTATTACTTACTTCGAGGATTCAGTTCGAGAGTGAAATTGCAGTTTTTGACTAAGGAAAGGAAACCACTTGTGATCCCAGTTGTCGGGATGTTCGAGAAATAAGTCTCGAGAAATCGTGATTTCACTATTATAAACTTTCCCACTCTTACCTATTAATGTTAAAACAATGTTTTAGGGGGAAAAAGTAGTGAAACATACTTACGTAAAGAGGGTGTGTGTACTTGAGCACTCACAAGCCGCACCAACTGACCGACGAAAGTAAAATCTTATATATTTTTCAGTTAATGGATAAATGCTCAATGAGGAGGCGTCAGAAATGGACCGGTCATATTTAATTAGATAATGGAATATATTGAACAGAATACCTTTATCAATTCACTTATATAATCAAGATTATGGTCGTTCACAAATGGAATGACTTTTTCCAAACTGTTTTATCAACAATTTGATTAATTGTAATTAGTTTAATTGAAACCTCCTTTCCCACAGCTACCGCGTAAGTGGTCGTATAGTTCCTCTGACGAAGTCAAAAAGTGGCGATTTTCGGAAGATGTCCTAAAAATTAAAACGACTGGTTGACAATACGGATGAGCGGAAGATTTTAGTGAAAAATTCCAAGATCTCGTACAAGAGTGTGATGAGGGAGCAACTATATCACAACAAAGTGCGATATATAATTTGTTTGTACAGCTTCTGATTCATTTAGTTTTCAAACGAGCCTAAGGCACTTCTCTAGTGAAAACAAAATACAGCCTCTAGCTGTTTATTTTCCACCCAGTAATGGCTGAACACTATAAAAAATGAAACAAAACAAAAACAAGTCGGAAAACAAAATCGGTATTCGGAAAACAGAAGTCGGTAAAATCACTTTATGGAGCGTACTTTAAATGTGTCTCATGGTATTGTCATATCATTATAATTTCAATTGCCTCATTCTCTTTTCTCTACAGGGAGTCTTTCAGTAAAGGCAGATAGTAAAATTTGCGTAATACAAACAACTGATGCTAAAAAGAGTATTTAGCGCGGACGTTTAACGATACCATCTGCAGTACTTCGCATGCCTGTAGCCGCGGACGGAACATCCAATCAAACGCAAAACTGTTTGAAGTCACTTATCTTTCAAAAATTATGATCTTCAAAGAGAAAAGGCTTTTTAGTTTATAAGTATACAGCCGCCAAAAATCATTTCGAAAGCCGACTCTTTATATGTACCGCCGATACAGCCTGGAATATTATTGTTTCGGCACTATGTGAACATCTACCGCCAGTAACAGAAGTTATCGCAGACCTTTATCGACGGCATGCCGGCCAAGTTCAGTCAAGTTCAATTTTGCAGTTATTTCATCGTTTTTAAAAAGAGCTGGCACTCCGGAGCGGGGTGGGGGAAAACTATCAGAAAACTTAGGTGAAGCCCGGCCTTACCCTACTTCGGACTAACATACTACGCATTTTCCCTACAATATTTGTCTGACCCAAAAATCGATATCCTTTTCTTGACCAGATGGTCAAAATCTATATCCCATTTAAGAACAAAACGGCTCTAAAATAAGGCAAAAAGCAGTATCCTTTGGCGCCGCTGTATAGAACCTCCCTCCCTCACCCTCCCCCACACAGCGGTCAAACGCCACGCGCGTGCGCGTGGTATCACAAATGTGTGGATATATAGATTACTTCATAGAAAGTGCGCCGTACGGATTTATATTCACGAGTTGCAAAACTTTGGGAAACGAACGAGTGAGCGTAGCGAACGAGTGAGTTTTCCAAAGTTTTGCAACGAGTGAATAAAAATCCGTACAAAGCCCTTTTATATGCTGTTATTTGTTTATTATATATATAACGAGAATTCAACCATTGAATATTTTACGCCGATTTTTCCAGTTTATAGCCTTTGACAAACAACAGCTGCAGTAAACGGCGCGAGAAAACAAAGCTGCAAATGCACATAGCTTTACAAGCGAATTCGCTATTTCAATAATATACATGTACAAAAGAAAAATTACTGGCAACAAACTCTTCTAGACAAAAACTTTATTTAAATAAACACACTGCGTTACATTTACGTTAAAAACTTCGTATCGCATCGAGGAAACTTCGCCACAAGCGAATAAACTACTGGCGAATCAACTGGAGAATTGTGAACAAATTGTGACAACACAAGGAGTCGGTTAATTAAACAATAATTACGACGTAATCCAGATTAAAAATGCAATTTACTTAGCCAAAACGATCATCCAAAAGTGCGTGAATATTCTTAGAAAGTCCGCGGATGTGTTGTAAGTTCCGAAGAAAGCCTTGTCTTCGCTTTCACTTCAGTCGACACTTCGCCTTCGCCTGTCTTCACTTCGCCTTTGAAGAATGATTTTTTATCACTGCTGTATTCTTTAGGTTTTGCTTAGCGTGTTTCTGTTGGCTTGCATTTCCATTAAGTTCTTAAAAGGCAAACTTTTGTAAAGGAAGAAAACGTGCAGCCATGTTTTCAAAGCATAAACTGCCGTCGAGAGCAAACTTGCCGCTTGCTCGCTTTCTCAACATCGTTGGAAACCATTTAAATTCTCGCGCTGTGATTGGTTGAGTCGTAATACTCTAGATGCTGATTGGTTATATTTTTCACATGTGAAGTAAGCTATACGCGAAGCTGATTGGACGTATCACTTTTTTCACGCGTGAAATATAGCAAATATAGAATTCTATTTGCAAGGTTTATTGCTTAAAATTCTCGCTATATATATAATAAAAAATGATATCCACACAAGGTCCTATCATTTTTGACCAAACAGCAGAGTCTGCCATACTTCAATGCCCAATGAGCCAAAGTTTATCGATATTAAGTCGTAACATCTTCGGATCTTCCTTTGGCAATCTTCGTTAATTTTTTCGGTAATTTTCTGAAAAGTTCGAAAAATTTTCGGAAACATTCGTACGACCTTCGGACAACATTTTAAAATCTTCGAACTGGAAATCGTCAAAAACCTCGTCAAAACACTCGAAGATAAATTTCATATCTCCGTACAACCATGTCTTATCCTCTAGATCATGATGTACATGCCTAGGTACTCTTGATCAAGGTTTCCAAACTGTTTAAAATTTTCGAGGGATGGAATGTTTGTATATTTCTTTCGCCTCCATCTGACCTTGACCCTCAACAACGATCAACAACAGTAATGCCAAATATAAAACACGACAGTCACGTATAGCGCGCAAACTTGCTTATGTTGATTATCAAAATATTCTTGGTTGCACTATCGGTTTGTACTAAAAGGATGTTTGCTTCTCCACTTCTTGCTGTACGTTTAAATCAAAACACTTCACAGGTCAGAGTCACGTACTAGTTAAGAAAATTACACCAGATTTAGGGAATAAGATTAAACCGCTTTACGGAAGTGTTAGATCGTGAGGCGCAAACCGTAATAATAATACTCTGTGCAAACCGCCGATAATCTGTGAAAACCGCTACTAATCTTTTTTGTTTGATGACAGCCAAGGGTCAAAATCTCTCAAAAGCAAGAACACGCATCCTAAAGCATTCCAAAGAAGAAAAACATTACAACTCTTTCATTTCACAGAGTTTCACAAAGGATTAAAGGATTAGGTTTGAACTGAAATACTTCATTCTACAGATGCGACTGAATGCATTGCTACAGATCTGGTATTGGCCGTAAAGCCTGTTCAATTTATTATCCACTCTCTCTAGATATTTATCGCTGATAAATCAAGCTTGCGTTGATTATGTGATCATGTCTGTACTGATGCATTTTTTTGGGGGGGGCGGGGGGAGGGAGGGTGGGAGGTTTAGGGAGGCTAGGGGGATTCTTCATTTGATGGTAAGAGGCCAGGCCGAGGGGAACATTGAGGTTTGAGGTATTGGAACTTTGTCCTGAGGTATTTCGGTAATTTTTATTTTGAATTGCAGTATTCTCCAAACCTGTGGGATACCTATTTTGAGCGTTTTAAAATCGGCGATAGTCCGGCAGTATAAAAACTTATCCTTGACTTTTTTCTGACCATTTTCGGTTTCGAAACAAGTCGAAACAGTATTCTCAGTCTTATTCTGTCACACGAGTTCATATGATATGTGATAATAAATTTAAATTTTGATTGCGAGTATTTATAGTGAAATCTGAAATTTGACTGTTTTTACAATACAATACAATACATACTTTATTGACTTTCCCCCTAGAGGCTTTTCAAAAAAATACAATCATCTAAAAGTCGTGTCATTGTTTTTATGGTCCCGTTGCCCTCGCGCGCGACAACGAAACCGCTAGCTATGTAGCTATGTAGGCTATGCGCTAACTATGACACTGCGGTGTTTTCCGAATTTTGTTTTGGTATTGCGGTATTTGTTTTTTTTTTATTGGGGGCGGGCGGGGGGGGGGTGCGGGAATGGGTTGTTCCGCCACTCCCCCCCCCCCCCCAATTCCTCCCTCGGTTAAATTCCCGTCGATTTCAGGACCTTTGCGGATTGAAAAGCACTGACCCACATTTGACGGGGCCCTTAATCCAATCATATTTAAAGTTTCAATTAATTCTAATGTGAAATGCTCGAGGGAAAAAAATTAGCGCAGTAGTTTTAGTTGAGCATTTGCAAGACAAGGAATAGATTGGCGCCACCTCCGTAAATGAGTTCTAAAAGAAAATCTTTGGTCATCGATTCTCAAGGCAGAGATTTGACTTCATACATGCATCGTTTTGCCTGACAACAATTTTCCAGTCTCGTCTCATACGGCCCGAGGTTATTTCAGCGGAACTTTATCATGTTTATGGCAAGCGCGTAAAGGCAGAAGTTTCAGCGGAAACTTGTGGCTCGAGATCGATCAGTGAGGAAATAATATGGCCATTATGATGACAGTGTTTGAGTGAATTCCTACGCGTTTAATTTCGCGTGCGTTTAAAAACGCAATCGGTCACGCTCACTTATGCGCTATTCCGTTTCCCCTTAAGTAAGCTAGCCTTAATTTTTTTGCCGTTTATTTAGTCCTGCTAAAACATGTCTTGTATTGTTCGATCAGATTAGCTTCTTAGACTCGACATTCAAGATGAAGGAAAATGGAGACTATTCAGTGTAGTTGTAGAAAGTACATGTACACTCCATGTACACTGCATGTACAATTAACAGAAAAATGATTGCATGTGATTCCTATACTGGCCTTTGACCTTCTGCTCACTGCTGCATGCTGCCAAGAAAATGTGGTCAGCGTCAGCCACGAATGTGCTTCCCGGCCGTGAAACGCTGTATATCTGTATTTTTCACGTATTTTTGGTAAATTTAGAGGGCACTTTAATTCATTTAGTGTAAACATTCCCTCTCAGTTCAGTGTATTGATAAACTTTTGTCGGGAACCCGCCATCTTGAAGTATCCCTTTACCACCCAGTAGCTGTGACTTGTAAGGGATGAAACATTTTATTTGGGGAAGCAGGGAAGGCGGGGTTGGACCATTTTTTAGAGCTGGATTTTTTCCGTCTTGTGTTTGTGCAAGATTTTAAATTCACCTTTAGCTGGTGCAGCTTTACCGCTTCGGCTTGTTGCGCATAAATTTTTTTCTCTACAGTTTGCTGTCGGCAGGAATTTTTTTTGGTAGTTGCCCATTCCCACTCCCAAAAAAAATAATCCGTGGCTTAGATGAATGTCTTTTAAGATGTCTTTTATTCGTGTTATACGGCTTTCCCACCTGCTCCGCTCCTTGACGAAATCGGACAAACACTTTCTTCCCACATGTACTTGCGGTCAGGCGTACTTTTTTCGCAAAAAAAGAACGCCTGATCGCAGGTTATCCCACATGGTAAAGTCGTTATGTTGTGTAACGTCATGTCACGGAAACAAACACGTCACAGGAGGAGACTTTAGGCTTGTCACGCGTGGGAGGTTAGCAAGAAGTCGTCACTGTATAAGGATCGTGTTGTTATTGCAGCAACGAACATTCCTTTATCATAAAAAAATATCACGCGAACGACAGGGGGGATATGTTGCAAAACATTTTAATTTTATTATATAATATGATTAATTATATAATATGAGTTCACGTGGATAATCGCGTGCATAAAAGCGTTTTGTTAAGATGTTCCCAAATAAATATTTTTTCACGATAATTTGTAATTCTGCCAACTTATAGATAGTTTTTTCACTTTGTCGGCGAATTACCGTCTACCGCCAAACGGTCGCCGCAGCCTGAAGCGAAACTTTCTCGCCACAATCTGAATTAGAACACCACTGGATATGTGCGGTGTCTCCCGACTTTAATACCGGTATTTCGCGGTAAAACATGATTGCAAAAAATCTGCATCTATATATGAAACGAAGATCGTCCACAAAACTCGATATTTTTATTAAGTGAAAGTGGGGAAGTGAGTTGTTTTCAACACCTTGAGAACTGTTTGTAAAAGGAAACCGGTTACATGGAGATTAACAATCAAAATGAGTCATTGTGTGTGAAATCCGGAATAAGTTACTTTATGTGATGACAAGTTTTACTTCAGTAGGAAAACGTGAACTACAGCCCGGGAACCAGCTGCGACTTGCACACAGCCTGTCGTGCATTGCTAAGAGTGCCTGTTTTGCAAAAACGTTTTCAAAATTATTCCGCACTTTGTTGTAAAATATCATTGTACCAGACCCTTCCCAAGCCAGAATAATGAAAGGCCACTTATTCTGAATGATTCATTGTTTCATCACTGTTCCGGTGGCACTTCCAGCCACAAAGATCACGGATGGCTCATGTTGCACGCAATTGACAATGCTGGCACGTGTGTTCCGTTTGATATAAAAGCTGACTGCCAAGCCGAGAGCTCATTCCAAGTTTGATAATTCAGGTGGTGCGGTAGAGTTGAATATTGCTGCTCACAGTTATAAACGGTAAGTTGTTCACTTCTCTGTATTTCAGGCTCATTTCTCTATGACATTATATTATTTAAGGATAATTCTAGATCTCGTTGAACCTCTCTTTGCGGGCTAAACCATTTTTTCAAGCGTTTTTTAAAGCATCTGCGGCGATTCGTGTTGAACTTGTTTTGTTCTTTAACACCTGGGAACACAAGTATTTTTATATTTGGGAATAATGTTGCTCGAAGTTCGATCGTTTCCATCCTTCCTTGAATTTGTGAAGGGATTCTTTGATCCGTGTTATCTTTGAGTTTGTTCGTTGAATTTCATCAGCTCATTTTAACCATTTACCAGAGATTTACGGCCGTTTTTGGAACCAATTAATTCACAGTATATTATGAACATTTATCCAGGACCTTTGTCGTATTTTCACTGCCTAAAGGTCCTATAACATAATGCATGTTCTTATACTATTAGTTGAATGGATGAGGTTTATATTTAGCGAAATATGTGTATTAAATTCTGTGTGGTTTTACGTGGTTACTGACAAATTGCTTCATCGCAATAACTTGATGATATATGAGATATGAGTCAGTAAACATGACAAGGACTCGTGGTTCGTTCACCACATGCACAGCGCCCATCCTCGGTCAGTGCCGCCCCCGATATGAAACATAAGCGTTTTGACACTTAAGTTTTTGACGAATGAAATAAACGCCATCCCCCTGCAAACAGTAAGTTAACTATGGAAATGAAGAGAAAAGGCTTTATCATTTACAGTCTTTACACTACAGCTGTACTAAAACCAGAAACCTGGGAAAGTACAAATGCTCGATGGATCGAATCATGCAACTGAAATCCATTTACATTTAATTTGCGCTGTTCTTTCCCCGCGCTCATCGATCGAAAAATACGAAAAAAAAGAGGGCTGTGAACAGTCTGTTTACATGGGGTGCCAGCTAACCGAGTTACCCGGCTAGAATGGATGAAACATAGCCCGCCTTTTAATGCAGAATTCACAGCCCTTCTACCCGAGACACAGCGCGGGAAAACAAAGAAGCTCAAAATGATTGAAGAAAAATATGACTTTTTACTGTATAATCAAGGCTAGCCGTTTTTAAACCTATTTTACCTTGATATGCAAGCTTTGAGGGGAATTAATTGGAATTCAACAGTCTTTGGCCGCCAAATTGAAATTAAATTTGTTGTCTCGACTCACAGTGTGATTTTTTCTTTCTTTTAGATGCATTTTGAGAAGATATCATTGCTGTTCGCTCTCACTATTACTTGTATAGCCGTGTCCATAGTTAAAGGGAATTGTTCAAGCTGTTGTCATGGAAAGTGGAACGCGTGTTTTACGGG
The DNA here is from genome assembly GCF_052425735.1 of Oculina patagonica. NCBI lineage: Eukaryota > Metazoa > Cnidaria > Anthozoa > Scleractinia > Oculinidae > Oculina > Oculina patagonica. The sequence goes on from NC_135762.1 coordinate 32,147,091, forward strand.
CTGTACGGATTTTAACTCATGTGCTTCCCAATGCAACACAGAATTACAGAACTGTCAAAATGGCTGCCCGGGCTCCTGTTCAGTAAATAACCCACACTCACTACTCAAGAGGCGCCTTGACTTAACTGATACCAGCCCTCGCTCGGTCATCAGACCCAAGAAACTCAAGCTAAAGCGAAAACTAAAGAAACTGCTCAAAAGGTTTGGAAGAAAACATTAAAAGTTGCAAGAACAGTTTTTCAAGAACATTTTTACACAGGACAGTCGGTTGCCTCCTTGCAGCTACTCAAAAATCTGTTTCTATCCACTTAGAGACCTGAAGCAATTGCCGATTTTTTTTAACAGTGCGACGCCGAAAAGACAAACGTTTGAATGGGATCACAAATGCAGATCGATATTTTCATCCGATGCATGTCTCTGAGATTCTTACTGTTGGAACCTAGCTCTCCCGCATGAACACAAGAACGAGGCATTATGTTCATTGAATTCCTCACCTTGTGGCTTTTCTTTAAAAAAAATAGTTTTTTTTTTCCTAAAAGAGATCTATTTTGAGATACCTTTATACGCATCAGTTTGCTCTACAGTGACTCATTTAAAGAATACAAAAACCTTAAAACGTTTACTACATATCTAAATACAGGAGACATTTGGTGTTCTCGTTTTGACTTAACTGCAAGTTAATAAGAGCTTTAGTCGTTCAAACAAGAGCGTTTTGTTTAAAAGATTATCGGTATATATTTCTTCTTTTCCTCGACCGGAGAGCCTGTTCACAGGCTATTTTTTTGCATAATGTTGTTTGCTTGTGATATAAAGTTGTAAGGCATTTATTTATTAATTATAACAATATACCATGTATAAATTAAAACATCACAGCACATTACATTTTTTTCCATAAAAGAGAAAAAGCTACAAAAAACTTGTCTCGGTTGTTGTCTATTTTGCCCGAAGGGTTTTCCCTCGGCTATTAAATTACTGTTTTCAGTTATTGTTTCCATAATCTTTCTTTATCCTAAAGTAGGATGAATAAAATCATCCCAGGATGAGAGTGCTTGGCGGCCTCAGTTAAGCTTCTCAAAAATACAACTTTTGTTCTGAAATAAATCACACACTTCAGTCTATTTTACCGTACCTTTGTAAGTAGATTGGCCACATAAAATGTGGTGAACAATATAGTGATTTTATTTCACCCGTGAAACAATATCTTATAATCAGTGTATATAAGACATAAACAACAAAAACAAGAGATTTAGAGAGTAATAAGATCTACCATTCTATAATTAATTTCATGGGTTGAGTAAAATGATCACTCTATTCACTTCATCGACATCTTACATTCCCTGTTAGCCTTAATTATAAAATGACCTCCCCGGATTATGCCTTCCTGCATTGCTCGTCAAAGTAACCATTCTGTTTAAAATTCTTCTCGTACAGCTGTATACAGCATTCTGCTGAATAAAATAATATTTTTCCCGCGGCGCTTTAAATTAATCAGATTTCTACAGTAACAGCAATCGCCCTTTTTTAATCTTTGAATATCTGCCACTGATTTAAGTGTGTTTTCTGAGGGTTCGTTTTCATCCGTATAAGCATACGACTGGATTTCAGAAGGTTAATATTGTTATTTGGCTTTTTTATAGTTGTGTGGTTTAATGAATCTATTTCCGAATTAATTTTTGCTCGTTCTTTGTAAACGGTCAAAAAAGTCCTGTACTCGAATTTCTGCCTGCAGAATTTATCCAAGCCTAATCCCGTTGAAGGTTGTTGGGCCACCTAGTGGCATTCACAAAGTACAAAGGATAATCAGCACGATCGATGCCTGTGGCCCATTCACGAGAGAGGGGAGGGGAGGAGACACATTCATGTCTTTAATTCTTGCATTCGGTCGACGGTACTCGGCCTAAACCACCGCTGGTAACTACAAAGCTGTGTATGAAATCAATCATAAAACTCAACATTTGTATTTCTCTAGTTAATTTGATTTTAACTAAAACCTTCATCGCGCTTTCAACAGATTAAAGGACAGTTACATTTACATCCGGCTCTCCAGTACATTTTAATTTTTATTCGAAGGAATCGTCCCAGTCCTATTTAGTTACAGCAACTTGATCCTGTCTGGACCCACACTAATCATATCGTATCTGATTAACCTGGGACACATGGCTGCCTTATTAAAAAAATAACCGGCACGCAATGCATGCAAAGGCGGTGACGTTTCAGTATAGAAGTCAGTATTTTGAAGCCCAGACAGACTGGGAATAGACCTTTGGGCTTTTTTTTTGTTGTCCCTGATATGTGATGTTACCCTGAGAATTACTTCACGAATCAGAGAGTAAAAGGAAATTTAGGGAGAGTGTGATTTGAGGATGACACAAAAGAAAAAGTTATTTGAGGAAAATGTGAGCCAAAAAGCAAGTATAAACATGAAATAGACATCGGAAAATAATTTAAGACTGACTCAGATAAAAGGGGAAGGTTAATAAAAAATTACATTTCCTGATGTATAAAGTTTGCACCCAAGGTAAGGTTAGAAAAAAAAAAAGAGAGCACTTGCATGAACCGCACTATCCAAAGAGCACAAGCTAAGAAAGCCAGGAAGCACAACTCATCCAGATTAAGAGAAAGTAAAATTATAATGGTGGAGAAAAAATAAAGAACAGAAAAATATTTAAGAAAAAAGAAAGTGAGATAAGACTCATTACCGCTAATTAAAAAATAAAAATAAAATAGAGACAAAAAAAAAAAAAAAACACGGAGAAACAGATCGGAGAAGCAGGGAGCGGGCCGGCCCAGCATCACCGGAAAGATAAGTAGCTGAGAAAAGAAGCGAGAAAGCCTGACGAGACCTAGAGCGAAAAGAAGAAAGGGGAAAGGGGAGAGAAGGAGGAGGAAAAGGCCCAGGAAAGAAGAAAAGTTTGCAAGAGAAGGAAAAAAATAAAAAAAAGAGAAGAAGGCGAGAAAAAGAGGGAGCGCAAAGAGGACGCAGCGGGCAGCAACGGAGGGGGGACCGAGAAAAAAAAGGCAAAAAATGAAGAAAGCCTGAATGAGCCAAAGCCAGATAGAAGACACCAAGACCAAGAGATCCGGAACCAGGACCGCGAGTGCCAGCACACAAATAGACAACAGACGCGGCCGTCAAAGAGAGCGAGAAAGCCCGGCCAGGTGGAAACAGAGAGAGGGGAAGAACGCCTCCGCGCCAGAAGTCACATACCTCTCTGGAAAAGCCGCAGGAGACGACAAAAAGAACGAAAAATCTCTCCTCCCAGAAGTAGAAAAAAGAAAAAAAAAAAAATAAAGCCAAAAAAAAAACCGGCCCACAAAAAGAAGAAGTGTGGCGAGCCACACAACAAAAACACGTATTCCCCAGTGGTGCACAATCACGCAAAATCAATTGATGATCAAAATGCCTAAGTGAGGACCTGACCCTCCCAGAAAGGCATAAACCGGACAACACCTACATACAAGTCACACGAGAAAAGCTACAAAAAATGTCCAGACAAGTTGCCACAGGAAAGACAACAAAGAGGTGGGGAACCAGAAGAGTAAAACGGTACCAAGTAGCACCTCTCGCCGCGTAGTCTTCATTTTACGAAGCAACGCACGAAAATCAGCAGAAACCAGACCCGACAGAGCTACTTAATCATAAATACACAGGTACATCGCGGACAAGAACGGTACCCAAATAAAATAAAGCCCTGGAAGAACCTCACGCAAAAAGTAACAAGCAGGATAGACCAAAGCAAGTCCCTAAAAAAAACCCAAGAGGACAGGACCACAAGATATACGCGAAAGAGACACGGAAAAGGATAAAAATGCCAGAAAAGAAAAAACCACCAGAAAAAAGGATTAGTCCTCAGTAAAAAAAAGAAAAAGAAAAAGAAAAGGTAGAAGCAGAAAGACCCCACGAGTCAGACCAGAACGAGAGGCAAGCAAAAAACAAACACAGCAGGACAAGAGCTTCCCCACGAAGACCGCGCCCCACAAAGAGAGGAAGCGAAGAGGTCCTCAGAATACAGTAGACACCCAACCTTTCTACAGCGTTATGTCATGAAAGATATTTTCAGTTGCCTGAAGCAACCAGCAACCAAAGATTTTTTTTTTTCATTCACAACCTTTTGCCTTTGTTCCTTTCCCCCTTTTTTTTGTTTCGTTTCTTTCTCTTTTTTTTTCTTTTTTTTTTTCTCGTTCTTTTTTCAGTTTCTTTTTTCCTATATCTCTCTCTCTGCAACCTATTTTCTCTCTGCTGTTTGTTTCAGTTTCTTCTTTTCTATATCGTTCTCTTCTCTTAACCTTTTTCTCTCTCTTTCGTTTCAGTTTCTCGTCTTTTTCTATTAGTTCTCGATTTTTTCCTCTTTTTTTTTCTCTCAATTTTCTTTTTTTATTTTTTCTTGCTTTAACCTATTTTCTCTCTCTTTTGTTTCATTGTTTTTTCTATCATACTGTTCTTATACATTTGTGACATATTTTCCTTTCACCACATGTTTCAGCTTCTTTCCTTGCAGTTTTCTTTTTCTAAACATCAGCAAGTTTCTTTGTGTTCTTCTATTGTGCTTTTTTCTCTTTCTCTATTACTCATTTTTTTATTCTATTCAAAATTATACTCAATCCCTGGCACCCTACAGTGTATCTTTGTAGAAAATGGAAGAATTATTTATTATTTACCTACCCATAATGGCACACATTTTAAAAACTCTATAGTCTCATCAGCAATTTACAGAAAATAAATTACTTTAAAATAGCACCGAGAAAAGATATTTAAATAAGAAGGAAAAAACAGTCCATCAAATTCCCAGCAGCAAAAAATATGAAAAGATAAACACCTAGTAAAAGAAAACTCTAATCAAAACTTTTAGCTGATCTTGACCAGATGCATTATTTTTACAATTGTAAACAACTGCAGTTAGGCACATCGCTACGCATTGGTTGCCAGCATTTCTTCCAAAGTGCAACATCACTTGATTAAGTCAGCGTGAATTTTTGACAATTCACAACGTAAAAAGGCCAGATCACCAACAATGAAGTCGAACAACAAGGGAATATAGAAAGATAAAGAAATTTGTGTAAACCAAAGCCTAGCGTAATAAGCCAGAGAACGGATACTCTTTTAATGTTGGAGATATATCGCTTCCAGGTAAAACATAAACAACAGCATAGACCAGAATTTCCTTATACGATCCGAGTATTTTTGGCCTTCAAATGACTCATGTAACCCCACTGCTGCTCTATATTGCATTAAAGACACCATAACCTACGGTATTATACACGTTCAAGCAAATAAAACTTAGATAGCTCACCTTTCTTTCAATCTCAGCAGTTTTGATATAAACTTGATCACGTCTTCAGTTAAGCTCAAATCACAATTCGCCAGTATTAAATGAAAATTTAATTACAGTTTTTATCTTTCAATCATTCACTTCAGTTATGACAGGACAGGGTCTGACCAAAACAGCCACCGACCGTGCGTAGAGCATGCGTAAACCACAATTTATGTAGACCCTCGACCTATCTGTGTGGAGTATGTGATTATTATTGTGCACTACCATTTTTATGTGTTTGTAGGTGAGCGAAAAATATAACAGCTACAAATTTGAAGTCAAGGCTTCTCGCTACAAGAAAATACTCACAAGTTCCTCGCGCGACCAAGATGGCGGACAGGCAAATACAATACCTCACGTGACCTGTCGCATGTGTTTGTTACCAATCCTCTCTCCTCTCTCTGTTCTCTACGATATCGATACGATTTTGCCTTTTTCTCGATATCGATATCGATATGATATTACGTCCCTTTCGTACTGACAGGGTCACGTGATTTGTTTGACCATAAAAGGACAGTCCTGGATTATAAATATTAGCCAGGAAGTTATTTTTGTCTTTTGTTTCACGTGGATAGATCAAGTCAAGGAATAGAAAAATGCAAATATTGACAAGAAAATCAATTTTGTTTGCGCAAAAGTGCATTTTTAAACCTCAGGTGCTGACCAGAAGACCGCAGGCTCAGGTCACGTGTTCAGTATCGAAAGTGCGATATTTTTCGAAGTATCGATACTTTTCAAATTTGTCAAAATATCGATGTATCGAATATTTGGTATCGAGTATCGGCCCATCCTTAGTTCTCACACGAACGAACCCTCCATCGTGCCCTGGCATATAGGCGTCACCGCCTAAAGATAGATCCCATCTTTCACATGCATTATTTTTTTTCAACACTTCAACTTGTAGTGGCTTCAGTTCCTTCGTGGTGAGCTTTTCCCGTGGGGTCCATGTTTCCTAGTTGTTCCCTAAAAGTATTTTGTTGATTTTTGTGATCTCTGTTTTTTTGTTCCCTTGCTCCCCAGGGGCTTGCTCCCAATTTTTTTATGACCATGTTCCCTTGTTTTCCGAAACCCCCGGAAGGGGCTAGTAGTGGCTTCGCCTAAATGTGTTCGTAGAAAATAAACATGAGGTGAAAATAATTTTAACCCCGGGAGCCAGCAGTCACGCTATTAGTAACAATGAAATATATTATTCTGTCGATGATGAGATCTCTCAGCGGCAAAGTGACAATGGAACTATATTGTATATACGGTATGCCCTCCTGCAAATAAGATTTTTTTCACGATGAAATCCACCGTCTTAAAATATGGGACAAACATGACACGAAAACAGTACGTGTACGAAAAAATAATTCAATATCACATTATTTAAGTACTTTTTCCCTTATCCTCCTCCTCCTCAAAGTTTTCAATTAGACGGAGTTTACCTTCAAAAGCATTTAATACTGAGTTGAAGTTGATAGAATTCAGTCGGTCAAGCATCAAGGATTTACGATACATAGCGTATATATCCATTTCAACTTGAAAGCCAAGTTCAAACTGATCATGAGATCACGGGTTCCTACCGAAATAAGTGCACATTATTGCTCTAATCATCGGTTTCCTGGCCTAGAATTGAATTTATGCAAGTGATGAAATGCCCTCTTCAACTTGTTAAAGGGTATTGTTTATCTTGAGCAGGGGTAAGAATGAACAAAATGGACAAATATCGATCAAAGTGCATCTACCCTTGCGACAAGGCGTGCATGAAAGAGCCATGCCGTGAACAAAATCAGTTAGCCAAGATCAATTGTCTCGAAAGTAAAGAACTCTCCGAGGGACTACCAGAGGAATTAAAACCCTTACTTCCTAAAAACATTAAGACTCCCGTGACTATCTTATTAATATAAGTACCTTTCTTCGTATCCGATCAAATTTAATCTCCAATAATGACTTAACGAAGCGTCTTAGCAACTAAATAATCCTCTATAGATTTCTATCCAGTTGACTCTTAAGAAGGTTCGGAATAACATACGCACCGGCTTATTTTATTTAACGATAAAATTATTTAAAATATTATTGAAATTATAAAACACGTTCATGGGCGACCACCAGAAAATGCTAACAATGCTACGAAAAATAAATAATGTTATATACCCCTTTTCAAGCGTTAAATGTTACGATAACCTTTTAATTCCTCAAGGATGTCGAGGAATTTTTTACTCGTGCCTTTTGTTGAAGACAATTCTCGAATGGACTTTCAGTAATTAGATAGACGTTGCCATTTGGCGGCCTGGCCAAGGCGATGTGCTAATTTTAAAAATAGTACCTGAAAGTTATTCCGGATTTTCTAAATAGTTAGAAGTTATTTTGCGTAAATAAGTGGTTCGAACGTAATTTCACTTAAATCGATGACAGAGGAGGTTAAACTATAAATGACCTCTTTCCGCCGACACTTCTGGACGTCATTAAATTCCTAAAACGTTTAATGTAAAATTCGTGTCTTGCTTCTTTCACCAGTTTTTTTAAGAGAACCCACAGGCAGACAAGTCTCTGTGTTTGAGGCCGCGTGACGTAAGCGTCACGTATGCACACGTGATCCCAAATACTGTAGAACGACGATCGGAAATGCCCCATACTCCATCTTCACCACATCACGTCCTCCTCATTTTTTGTGTGATCTTTTGTGTTTTTTGGGTGCGTCCTCCATGGCGTCACCGCCCCGAGCTAAAGTAAGAAAAAATGACTTTAGCTCGGGGCGGTGACGACCATGGAGGAATTAACGGCCCAAAAACCCCATAAAAACACAAAAGATCACACAAAAAATGAAAGGTAAGTGAACTTTATTTATCTGGCTTACAGTAGATCAAAGTTTAGGATGAAAAGATGCGAAATTCAGTATTTTATGGGGCATTTCTAACGATCAGTTGACTCAAGCGGAGGTCAATCGTTACAAATTACAGTAAATGTATGGGATCAAATACCGTAGTGCATACCGTGACGCTTACGTCACGCGGCCTCAAACACAGAGACTTGTCTGCCTGTGGAGAACCTTCGTTTTTTAAATGGCTGACTTTGCTAAATTTCTTTACGGACTTCCTTTACGGAGGGTGGCGGTATTTATAAACACAGGATTAGAAATTAACCAAAACATTCGATTACGCGCAGTTTTTTACGAACAAATATTTCGCCCACGACACAAACAATAGTGGGTTGTAAGTATTGCGTAAACAAACATTGGCAAATGTTTTCGCACAAAAATGAGTTTATGATGAGTTTTTTCTTCATTCTTGATTTCAAAAGTAAAAACAGAAATAAATGCACAAAAACTTCCAGTTATTTGTTACTATTGTTCGGATGATTCTAGAAAATTTTTTCGGTTAATTCTACTGAAAAGGGTTCAGTTTAAAAGCCATTCATTAGTTGCCATTATTAACTCCCGTGCAGGGAAATATCACGGTATTTGTTTGGAAGTCATGGAAATCAGAAAATGTTTACAGGAAGCGCGGTTGGAACGTCTACATTCCGGCGACGGTTGCTAGACCTAAATATGGTGCTGTGAAGTATAAAACGGTGGTCTGAATACGTAAAACAGAAATTTATATTTTGTGTTGCCGTAGAAAACGTGCACCCACCGTAAACAAAGATAGAACGAAAAACGTATAAAAAGAAACTTCGAAGAACGTTTCCAACAGAAGGTATTCTACGACCAAAGAGTGATACTTTTATTCCTGACCAACTAAGTGAGTAAGAGGAGTAACAAACATGAAGGTATGCAGATTTCATTTCTTCTTTCTCCATGAATGATATATTAGACTCATGCCAGAATTGTTTAAATCTGATGTACTGTCGCCTGCAAAAGGGCACGTGATCTTAATCCACAACTAATTCTATTTGTGCTACGACAATCGAAGCTTCTGTTGTTGCGGTGGACATCGCTTATTAAAGTTGCCTTATTTTTTGTCACTGAACTGAAAGAGGCCTAGGAGAAAGAGCTTTTCCATCTCATGATTAAATGTCTAAAATCGATCTATAAGTAACTTTATTCATTTTTGGTTGTTCGACTAACATTACACTTGAGTTTGGTGCAGCTTGGAAAAAAAATAGTTACCAACGGCTATATGTTGTTGTTTGTTTAAAAAAAAACTTTAAGAATATGTAAACCCTACCCTAATACACTAAATATTCAACACGACGGTTTCAAATACGACTAACTTGTAGTTCCGCTCAATGGACACATTTAAACACTGTCATTATGATATATCACTATTTTAGTAGAAACCAACTAATCTTCTATCACCAAATCTGTATGGCCCAAAAGGGTATCTAAATGTTTCTTCGAAAAAGCGATTCCCAGGCCAATGTTCTGAGATTGAAACAGATGTCACATGAAATGAGATAAAATGTAAAATACCAGATCCCTCAACAACACTAACACACGGCCGGTCATTGCCAGTTTTGAACCTAACTTTTCAGACAATTTTTCTTGTTTTAGCATCATGTTTTATGGATTATTCGCTTTTGATTTCTATCGCGCGTGATAGTTAATTCGCGCCGCCGCGCCCTCGCCATCATGCAATAATAGAAATCTCTAGTCTAATCTAATATTAAAATAGAAATAAACTTGTTTTTTTTAATTATTTCTAGAATACAACAAAACCTGCCGTCATCGTTGTGTTGGTATCTTTACTGGTGGCATCCTGCATGTTTTCTGCTCAGGCCCGACCTCAAAGTGACTTTTGTTCAAGCTGCTGTCATTCTTTGTGGAATGCCTGCATGTCTCAGTGCCAAATGCTCAGTGCTTGTTACGATTGCAGTGTGGCGTATGACATATGTACAGACGAATGTCCTGACTACTGCCAGATATGAACCGTCCACAAGCAGATCATCGTTGGCATTTTTTAATAATTATTTTGACTAAAGTAATATTTTGCAGTTGCTATTTATTTCCAAAACGTTTTCAATTTGTCATAAAATGTACAGTTGCTTAATTGTCAGTATCGCCTACTACGAGTTACTAAGAATATGTTAAACATAAAATGTACAGTTGCATTGCATACTACGTTCCTGATGTAATAAAAAGACACGCTTAATGCAGACTGGTTGCTTTGTAAACGTGATTGTTGTGCTATATTTTTAACAATAATTCATTTGCAAAAGGATCACCTTTTTCCTGTCGATAACTAAGTGTTATCGACATTGTAGCTGACAACTAGAATATTCAATGCCGTTGTTATGCATATGGCGAGACGTTGCAGTTGTCGTTGTCTAAGCTTATAAGCAAACAACGTCCCGAAGGGGGAGTGGTTGGAGGCTGAGGCCCCATCGGTATCCTTCTCGGAACCCTAATGTTTTTTTGCGGCAGTGCGCCCGGACAGCCCTGAAAACTTTTGCCAAGAGCTCGAAGCCCTATCCTTTTCTTTGTAAGGGTGGGGGGAGGGAAAAGCCGGAGCCGTGGAAACCAGCCTATTTTGGTCCTAAGCCCCTTGGGACCCTGAAAAAGTTGACCCCACACCGCTCGGGCAATCGTCAACGTTATCATTATTTTGGTATATGGTATCTGACAGTGTTGCTGAATCGGTAATCATGCATGTCGTAGTGCACCTTTGATCTGTTTTGTCTTAGTCCCCGCAGAAGAAGATAGTATTGTCGAACAAAGGCAAGATATTATCGCAGCATCTGGCACGCTGCCGCTGCGTACGAACAGAGCATATCTGCGAGCAGTTCAATAGTTGCTGGCAACCTAGAGATATGTCAAAATGCAACATAAATCGACTGATAATGTCTATTATTCTGGATAATAAAATTACATATATGTCTTAGTCTCTCCTTAACACAGTTAACACATTACATTCCTAAAAATATTGTAGGTCAAACCTTTTTTTATCTCCTTGTTTAGAATTTTGCCAAGTCAACCTTTGACTTTCGGAGGCTAATTTTCCGAAACTTCTCTTAATGAGGTGTAGTGGTATTTATACGTATTGTGTAACAAAACCAAAAACCAAAACCTTTTAATAACACGTAGGTTTCGGAGGGCAGGAAAAAATTGCCCCACTGAATAATTTCTAGGAGTTAATGACTTTGCAGTGTGTCCACTTTTGTTTTCCCTGGCTTTGGATTAAAGAATTAGGGAGAAATTAAAGAAGATCGTAGAGTTATAAGGTAATGACCAGGCCGGAGCGTATCCCGGTTTCCGTGGTATGAAGCGACTATAGGAGTATTTCTAATCCCCCTGCATGGATGGGATGATAGACAATCGCAGGGTTCTCTCCAGCATTAAATTCGCCGGTGCCCATTTATACACCTGGGTGGAGGTAGGCACTATGAGAGGACCGTTCGATTCGGAGTCCAACGCACTAAGGGCCCACTAACCATAAGGGCCACCGCACATCCCACGAAGAGTTAATAAGAATTATAATAACGAAGTTTATGCTACCGTTAATTAAATAAGTACTACAACAACAGTCTCAATCTTTTCGGATGCTTTGTCTCAAAACCGTTGGAGCAGTATCAAGTCATGCACACCAAGTATTTGTGGTATTTGTTATGAAGGCGGGGAAACTTCAGTAATGTCTATGATTCTTCACTGTTTGGCGTAATATTACGTATTTTACTTCTAACTGTACTGAAACGGATTCCTACTCAAAAACTGCCGAGCTACGGCAAAAATAACATGTACAAACCAGCCATACTTTTATTCTGACTTGCATATATAGTAAAAAGAAGACAAAATATAAAATGACGGTAAGCCTTTTTCACCATTTTATTTTTCATTCCCCCTTTTCCATCAATAATGTTAAATTTTCTTTTCGGCAAAAATTCCTTAGTCAGTCTGCAAAGTCAATAAGAACCATCTACTAAAGAAAGCCTTTAATTTGATTTAATCGAAGCCTTTCCTTTTTACTTTCAAACTGTATTTTATCTCAAGCGTATTTTTTGATCTTTGCTTTAGGTCCGTTTAAAACTAATTTTTAACGTGCAGTTTCTCGTTCCAATGATCTATCATCATCAAAAAAAAAGAAAAAAAGACGAAAACAGGGCAATAGACAAAGGCAAATGGCAGATTTGAATAGAATTCTCTTGCACATTTTTATCAGTTTATTTTCTTTTGCTGTGTTGAGGGTCCCGAAGTATGACCATGGGATGTCTAAAATCCTCACTTATGACCGTTATCACCAGAAAAATAAACACGTAGAAGAAAGTGGTGGCCTAAGGGAGAGGCTGTTGGGGGAGAGGTATGCCAGCTCTGTGGAGCTAGCTAGAGATCGGATCTAACAGCAAAAATTTATACGGCAAGCCTTCTCACCTTACTCGGCGTTAACTCCTTCGCAAGGATTAACGCCATCTATATCTTAAACGATCACTTAGCGGATGCCATGTGGCAACAGTCGGCTATCATGGCACAGATTACTGCATGTGCCGTTTGTAAATATTTACAGTTTCTGCCGTCTTAGCTTGTTTTGACTGCCTTTATAGTTTGTTTCCAAGCTTTTCCACACGCTGCTACTGCAATGTTTGGTACTGGAGTTGCAATCACCAGTGTTGTTAAGCTGTCGTATACTTACATATCTCGACGAAATCAGGATTATGCTTGAGTTTGCGCACAAATTGAGATTATTCATTACCTCAAGAAAGCTAAAAACAAGTCATTATCCTTGATTGTGGCCATGGAATTTCTTGACACCAAATGACGAGTGAATATCAAAATTTAAGCCATAATACTGAAAAAAGCAAAAAAATAAGTATTTAATTTTCAGCACGTCATAACTGTCTTGAGTTAACAAATGTTAGTCACGGAAAAAAGGTTCACTGAGTATAGTAACTCACGAAATTATTTGCTTCCTTTTTTACGGTGGCAATGAAACTACAGGGTGACTTCGTCGCTTGTTGGGGCTAGATATAAGTCACTTCTTTTTTCTTCCTTTTCCAGACCGCAGAAGCTGCGTTTATCATTGCCTTGGAAACCTTACTGGTAACAGCCTGCATGTTTCCTGTTCAAGCCCGACCTCAAGGCGACTTTTGTTCAAGTTGCTGTCATTCTTGGTGGACTGCCTGCATGTCTCAGTGCCAAATGCTCAGTGCTTGTTACGACTGCAGTGTGGAGTATTCCATATGTACAGAGGAATGTCCTGACCTCTCCCCAGTATGAACAACCCACAAGCTGTTATCGTTTTTTCGCAATAACTTCTGACTGAATTGTTTTCAACGTACAACATGTGCTGAGATGATCAGATCTCCCCTACCATAGACAAGACCGTGATAAAAGGGAAATTTAACTACACCATGTTATCTATGCAACAAAACATAAATTCCAAAAAATAGCAAAGCCATCTTCTTATAAGCTACTTCATAACTATAATCTTAAAATTATTCTTAATTTGTAACTGAAAAAAGATGTGGGCAGATATATAACAGGATTCAACAGTTTTTGAAATGAACAAGATTCTATTGTTTTAAGAGAACTTGAAATAAAATAGTTAGATATTAAAACAAGCGTGTGGTTGCTTCGGCAACGGATAAATAAGTAAGATAAATTGCTTATTAACTGGAGCCTTAATCGAAAAAAAATAATTAACTTTTGCATGATGTTCTCGTCAAAGTACACAATATTAGTAGTTCTCTATCTTTTTGGTTCTCTGCATGGGGAACACGCACAAAATTCAGTATCTTTTTCTCCTTCGTACCCTCCTACTCCTTTTTCTGCTACCTTTGGTCACGTGAGATATCACATCGCGCAAAATTATCAAGTAAAATATGCCAAAATCTACATCCACCCTTGGATTTTGAGTTTTCTTCGATGTTATATAATTACCAAAATTTAACTTTATTTCAGCGTATGCAATTTATGGCCACGCTACGCAATTTGGGTTTCTTTCTGCAAGTTCTTAACGCGTCAACGCTTTTTTTTAATATTAATCAAATGGCATTGTATATTTAAGTGAATGGGAAATATTTTTTATTCACTAAAAGCACAACTGCAATAGCGAGCAGTAAGAATTCTGGGGAAATTGTTTTCTAACGTAACAACTATTGAAGATGGAGCCCTGAAGTCCTGGGCCTCCCTTTGTCTTGCTTGGAACCCTGGAACCAGCCGAATCCATCCTTCTTTGTACCTGAAATTTACCTATTCATATGTTTTAATCTAATTGTTCTGTAAGCTATTATCTTTTTACTTTCGATATTTTTATGTACGCCAGTCACGTGCCCAACGCACCGAGGACAACATATCAATATGAATATTTATGTCACTGATAAGCAAACTGTTCATTTTCCGAGACCTTTTGGCGTGTTTTATCTAGCAAGCGACAGCCTCGTCACACCTTCAATGATTGTGTTTACCATACTTTAGGCAAACAGTAATTTACTTTCAATATTGGGCATACGTCTGGAACAAAAAGGAAACAAAAGGTTCTAATTAGAGCTAACATAAATTGGCAATCCTGTTGTCACCTTTACGCTCTTCATTAAAAGGCATTTTGCGTCCTGAGAGCATATCATAATATTTAATGGCAGTTACTTAATATTTTAGACCGGAATAGCGCTAGCTCTGTCAGTTTCAGTTGACATGTTGTTTGCCAATGCGACAGTCGATTCCTCTTTAGAGATTTTATGTGACAACTGGGTAGAACATTAATAAAAAAGAGACCTACATTGTTTAGAATTACTTAAGTTGTAAAATATCGAATTTGCATAAGGTATCTCATTATGAACGTTTCGTATTCTCAGGTGATTGTTGTCGGGTGTTTGCAGATTTAAATTTTACACGCTTATCGCAAAATAAACGACTGCATTTGTCAGGCTTGAAAAAGCTGATGAGAACGTTTACATTGAATGTAGCGACGTTTCTTTGGTGAGTAATGTCTTAGATATTTACTATATTGTTGGCTTTTGAATAGTTTCTATTTTAAAGATAACCTCACATTGAGTTACATAAGATAAACTCACGTCTCACAGTCAACTCCCACTCGTGATCACGTCTACTGTACCAATATACTGTACCAGGATTTCGCTCTTGCTAGATATTTTGTGATACAGGCACGTTCTAAGCCCAATCACACGCCTTGTTCATTGCTACCCTGATACTCGTTTATCACATATTCAACCTAACGGCGAAGTATCCAGGTTTGTGGTTTTTTAAGATATACTGAGTATTAACAATATATGGTTAGACTTGATAAAATGGTTGACTTCAAAGTTGCACAGTCTTTCATAATTATAGGGTAAACTAAGAAGGAAACTTACAAGTTAATGAATCTGATAACTAAGTTTGCTTTTTAAAGCCGAAGGCAGCTTATAAAGAAATGCATACATTGACAGGGGCCGAGTCAGTCTTGTCGAAAACATATTTATCTATTCCTGTCGAGGAAACATGGAAATGTGTATTTATTTCTTTAGTACTGGTAAAAAGGAATATTAATGCTAAATGATACAGTCGTAACACATCGATGAAGTACGGATAAAAAAATAACTTTTATACCATTCACAGTTTAAAATGAAATCTTGGCTTTTTGAATAACGCTTATTTATTCACAGCAGTTTTAGTATTACCGATATTCCTACAAAATGACTCAGGGACATAATATTTCCGGCAGGAAATGGTTTTTTGCTTTGTTGTCGATCCTGTCAGATGGAAAGTTAATACGAATTTGGCCGACAAAAATATGTGCCAGCATTATTTTCCTTATTTCGATGGTTCTTCGCTTTTCAATTTGGTGTTATCCACGCGCTTTACAATCTGTTAAAATACTCCACCCTCTGTGCAAAAAAATATTGTAGCTCGTGATTTATTTGTATCTGTTACGTTAAAACGTTTTTTTGTACTTCTAATCTCCACTAGTGATTTTTCTTGCGATAAACTAATAAAGAGGAGGATGTTTCCTTTATTGTGAATATGTAATCCCCATGTAACTCTCTAGCTGGGTTTTGTCCCGGCTTCTACGGATTATTTCATTATTCACGGAAAATTAACAAAATGTCAAAAGAGCTTATTGAATATTCCTTGCCTGTGTCAAAAACGACTTAATGACGATTTCAGAAATCTTGAGCTAATTGTAAATGACTAATCGGTCAAACGCCTTCTGCAAATGATCGTCTTGTTTGAGCAACCATTGTTGCATGAGAAACCAGATGCGAGTTAAAAAACCTTCAAGCAATTAAACATTTCTTGATTAACATAATAAAAGAAAAAATCAAGCTTCTGGGTAAGTTTAAAGTTTCCTTCCTTTTAACCAGACGTGCTTAAAATTTATTTCCTTCCGTTGCCAAGAAACAACTGATTAAATTATTGCGTGAAACCTTTCCAATCATCCCAAAAATAAAATTAAAATATTGAAACCAAACGTTTTCGGCTGTTCTGAACCCTGATGATGGCAAACAGCCGAAAACGTTTGGTTTCAATATAAATTTCAATTTTTATAATTTTTAACCCTTTTAGCCTTGTAAATAGCATATATTTTATCAAGCGAACATTATGGACATCCCATTGAGTATCTAATTTTGCAAGATTTCGGGAATTTGACCTAGTGAATGTGAAACATAACAAGTTTATGAAATTTCAGGAATTAGAAATAAAATAATTTTAATACATTTAATATCTTTAACACCAAGGGATGCTAAATTTGACGATTTCTCGGATAGGAAATGTCTTTTAACGAACTTGAATTTGACACTGGCTTACTTAATTAGCAAATCGAACAATTGCGGAGGGATATATACCAAATAAACAAAACACAGCAAACAATCTCTTGAAAGCTATGCATAAGATCATTGTATTCACAGAGTATAGAAAAAAAAATGGTATATCTGACCCATGTCACCAACTTGAGGTTGCTAATGTAAGTTAACAACTGCCAGAAAAAAGTATTTCCTCTATACAATATGGGAGAATTTCAGCTTCATCTAGGAACGATTTAAATTTTTATTTACAGTGCAAATGAAGGAAGTAAATATTATTTATATAAAAAAAATAAATTGTAAGTAACGAAGTCCGTTAGTTCGCTCATTGGAAGCCCAAAAAGTATTCCAAATGCGCCGCCGGATTGGTGCATTTTTCCGAAAACAAAAAAAGGAAGTTTTAGAAATATATGTTGCATTGTACTACCTTGCTGACCATATTCTGATTAAGTTCATTACTTGCTGGTAGAAACTCTAAAGTTACCAAATCTTACTTCGACTTCAGTCCCCCCTCCAACATGGCGACGAATACTTACAGTCATGAACCAGAAGCTGTCATAAATTAAGGGGGGTCGAGGGGGACGCCTTCCTCCTCGTCTTTTTCTCGCTTGCGAGGTTTTTTTTGTAACCCCTCCCCCCCCCCCCCCCCCACAAACCAAGAGCCTGTTCGCTGGGGTACTGCCGTACTCAGCCCTTCGTTTCCTGACGGCTTTTCATACTCATAATTAATAATTATTGCGAATGGTTGTGGTCATCCAGTCTTGGATCCTTCACATCGCTAAGCACCGTTTTTGTAATAGGAAAAGGTAGCTTTAAGGTTAACAAGGCAGGTTTTTTTCCCCATTTCAATTTTTAATGTTTGCGTTACTCTAACACGGGGGGCTATTATTAACTGAGCCTTACAGCTGTTATTGCAGTACAGCGCTTTCCAAACACTACCTCTACTGCTAACACAAAATAAATGCCAATCTCTGACTGATTATCATATGTAATCTGTTTGAATACTAAGTATGAGGACAGACAATAAATTTTCTAAAAGACGTTTGCAAACTGATAAATTAGAAATGTACAAAACAATGTCGATAAGTATTTTATAATTAAGTGAAATCCACATACGGAATCAAAAGAAGCCAGGTAATAAAGACAAGACCAAGATGTTCTCGCAAGATAAAAGACAAAACAAAATTAACATCAAAGATAGGTGCATGAGAAAAATCCACCAGGTCTACTATGTTAGTGCTTCTCATGGATGGTGATTTATGTTTCCCCATTTTTTGTCACATAGTTTAAAAATAATATCATCCCTTCTTATCTACATTTACTTTTAGAGAACATTGAGCTCATATTCCGTGTTGCGCAACAACAATCTTTTTTTCAACTTAAAGCAAAACATTCTCAATGTCGAGAAAAAAAGACAAAGAGTTACTTAAATCCCAATTCACAAAGACGTTTCCTCCAGCGAATGAAATCACATCTTCTAAATGCTCTTGTACGTCTAATGAGCCATAGACTACCCTTTTAAAAGCTGGAGAGTTTTTATAATTATTTGCATACGATCATAAAGAAAGGATTTTCACACGTCTGGGGTTAATTTCAGACCCTTTATCTGTTGCTCAGTGCTAAAATAAATTATAATAAACCAAGGTACAACAGCTGTCGCTAAACGTTTTTTTCTATAAGTCATGGCGCTCGGTACTACATCTCTTGGATAGCTTCATCAGATCCTATAAACGCCGGCCATAAGTGCTTTAAGTGGTACATCCTTGTTTCCTGGAAGAAGACGTTTTGTTATAGCCACGAGGCAGCGTAAGTTGGGATTTGTATAACAGTCAAAGCTTGTCAGTGCATGTTACACGGCAAAAAATTACCATTCACTGACCTAACAGATTTTCAAAAATATATCGGTTTATCTAACCATAAACCGTAACTTGTCAAAGCTGAGTTAATACATGTGTTAATACATCTGCTAGGACCAAACATATGACCTTCACTGTTTTAGTGTGTCTTAACTAGCGAATGACCTATTTTTTTTACTGGCAAAAAATGCAAATTATGTAAATCTAAGCTTTTTTAAAAATTATCATCATCATTATTATTATGACCTGATTGGCTCTCTTCTATATACTATTTAACTTTATAATTTATTGATTTGCTTCAAAATTGGCTGATTTGTTTTGAGCAACTGAAGCAAACCTTATACAAACCCGACATTTTGAAAAGGAGATACACTTTTCTCTGTGAAGTTTAAATAAGTGTCTGAAACTTGAATATTTTAGCCTTTTTATTTTTTCTTTTCTTTTGTTCTTTAGGACCTAGAACAGAGTGAAAAGCGACAGCCTAACAGCCTAAAGCGGTAAAATCCAATTCAGTCGTGCCTGAAATTGTATCTGGAGCAACATGTCCACCAACTCTACAATAAATGATAGCTTCAGTGACCAGTTACCAGTTTCCCAACCTAAATGGCTGGATGCATTACAGTACACCATGTTCACAGCAATTTTTGTGGTCAGCGTCATTGGAAACATACTGGTCTGTCTAGTCATCATACGAACTCCGCGCATGCGCACGACTCGAAACTTCTTGTTGGTGAACCTTGCCGTAGCAGACCTGACTGTCGCCCTCCTCTGCATACCTTTTGAAGTAGTTTTAAAGTTGACGTTTCCTCACTGGCCCCTGGGGTCCGCCATGTGTAAAATGTTGTGGCCCACTATGACGTCAGTGACCACGTGCTCCTCGGCTACCCTTGTTGCTATCAGTTATGACAGGTAAACTATTTCGACCCTGTCATTCCTGAAAAACACCATGAGGACGTCGTTATTTCATTCTTGCTTTGAAGAACTGGCCCGTGCGCTTTATAATTCAGGCCATACTGAGTTAATGCATTGCACTTTTATGTAGCTCTGTTGACGTGACCGTCAAAACATGTCATGTCACAAACTTTGAAACATTGCCTTTTCACCGAAATTTATAATTTTAGCCATTGTCATTCGTTATTTTAGTATTGTTATTTTTTAATTCATTACTACTGTTGCTGTTGTTATTTCTTTAGTAAATGTATTACAACGGGTTTTTTGCACCTCTTTTTATAGGTTTCGAGCTGTTGTCCATCCTTATAAGCCTCGCTTCACTTTATTCCAGACGGCCATCATTATTGCAGTCACGTGGTCCGTTTCATTTGTGCTTGTCATACCATACCTGCTGGTGCTGTCAATCAAGGATGACTACTGCCAAGAAGTATGGTCGAGCACTACGACCAGGCGCGTGTACACGTTAGGGCTCTTCATCGTCCAATTTACCATTCCACTCCTCATCATTGCTTGTGCTTACACCAAAGTGGTTCTCAAGCTACGAGATCAAGCTGCTCGTTTTTCCAGTAAAACGGGTGTCGAGGAATCCCTGGCATTACCTCGACCGGGTCCGTCGAGCAGTTTCCTGGCTCCTGATACTAGCGATGTGCAGTCTATATCAGGATCGCCAATACCGGAAAAGAAGTTGACTACTGGGTTAAACCACATCCACATTGGTTTGTCTCTGCGGAGCCCCAAACCTGCACAGAGCAAGGCAAGTAAGGCAATTCAGCGCCTGGAGCGCAACACTAAGATCGTCAAAATGTTGGTGACGGTGGTGTTCTTGTACGCTGTCTGCATGCTTCCGAACCAAGTGGTGTGGCTGTGGTACGAGTTTGGATCCGGTCAGAATTCACCGCATCTTAAAGCACTTCTCACACTCGGTAGTTCCATGGTATATTTGAACAGTTCAGTCAATCCGATTCTTTATGCTGGAATGAATGAGGATTTTCGTAGGGGTTTTCTTGGCCTCTTACGTTGTCGATGCAAGCGTCCTATGAACAATTAAATATCGAGTTAGCCATAACTGGGTATCTTTGGCTCGAATACGGTCCCCAGAGAGCAGTTTACAACGGGCAAGCTATGGGTTTTTGGAACCTACAGGCCTGAAATTAACGTTAAATGAAAAGGTGAAAACAATGTTTCAAAATTACCCAGCGCTGAAAAACTCTTATACAAAATGTTTTGGGTACTCTGGGACTATAACAGGAGGAATCGCGGATGGGAATTTGTCAGATGTAACAATATCTAACCAGAAATGGTTCAAACCATAAATGCCACGATAAGCAACTTTAGATACTAGTTATCAGTTATTCCCTGAGCACTTGTTGGATTACTATAGGGAATCCATTGAGGATTCCAACACCCAGGAGTAAAATTCGCTAACAAGTTCATGAGCAATTTGGCAAACGTTACTAAGTTATTTTAAGAGTACTCATTATGCACGCTTTCCTACCCATTATTCAAACTTTGCCCGCGCATTTCAACAAGATTTGCGGTCGGGTCCATAGCTAAATAAGCTTATTATATTACATTGTCTTTTTTTGCGTGTTTTCTTGACAGTCGTCGTTTTTGAAGCTATATTAGATTAACATTGTGTGTTTGAATTTGAAAGCCAGGAGGGTGGTAGTTACAAATGAATATTGAATTTTTCCGCCGAAATAGATTTATAATTCACTGAGATCTAATGTGACACCAGTCACGAAGAATATATGAAAGGGTTATCATTCACTAAAGGTTATCATTCACTGAATTAGACATGATAGATGATGGGTTTGACGGCTATCAAGCCTAGGGCGTCCTAGTGGTAGTATACTGCCAATACCTCAAAAAGAAAGCCAGCCAGATCGCCCGTTATGTCACGCTATGTCAACTACGTATATTTTTACTTTCTGCCAGCCAGAGATCTGTTGGCGATTAAAAATATATATATTTTTTTAATTTTATGATTACTTTAAGCATATGAATAGCCGAAACAAAAACTGGGATATCTGTTTTTTGTGGGGTTACGTCCTGGTGGGTCGGTCAACACGGAGTTTTATTAAAAATTCCATTTTCTCCATTCGGAGAGTCATTGTGCCCTCGTAGTGTATTGTTTGATATTTCATTTCATCACCAGGACAGAAATAAATACGGCAAATATCGCTATCCCTCAGTTTAATTAAGCATGACAATGGTGCTTTTTAATAACCCTTACCGTTTTAATAGTAGCTAAAAACTTTTAGTATATCTTTTATTCGCACATTTCCTTATCGCCGCGATCGCAATTAAAATAAAGATCTGTTTTTTGTGAGTCTGTAATTCTGATAAGCTATAGGTGTAATTTTATGGCAAACAGTCAGCCATCTTCTTTACAAACATACAGTAAAAACAAGAATTCGAAGTTGCTCATCTGGTACTGAAAAAGGTAGCTTCGTCAATGTAATTAAATCTACGGTTATCCGCAGATAGCCCCGAAATAACCATGTACAATGCTATGTCCCCCACAGGATACAATGCAATAAACATCACCTTTAGTGCTTTTTCATTGGTCTTTGGACCTTAATCTACTTTACGGATCAAGATTTCATCGTAAATTTCCCAAAAACAGTTTGAGTGATATGTTACTTGGTCTATAGAGAATATTGGCGCCAGCAGGGTTCTTACACCACTTTTTGCTAACGCTCTGTTTGGTTTGAAGTTCTTGGTACTGCTTTGTTATCAGCTCAATGACATGGTATGAGATGGGAAATTTTGCATCATGAAACAGCTGCCACTAGTTTCGTCGGGTTGTACAGAGAATTTTTTTCAAGATTATTGCGACCATATGTCAACTGCTTAATAACGAGGGAGTTTAAAATAATGTCGTGTCGGAAAATCACAAAGGAGCTCATATATTTTTATAGGCGGAAGCTTGCAGGGGAAGACGTTTTTTGTTTAAAACACCGAGCATACAAAACTGCAAAGCGGTTCTGTAATATGACAGATTTGATTAGAAGTAAATTCCCAGAATATTAACCGAACTACCCTGACTGTTAGCTGTATCAAAGAACGTTCGATGAGTTTCACATTTACAAAGACTGAGATTCGGAATGATTGCACAAGCGGATAAGTCAGCTGGATATTTTTTGATATTGGCATTGACGTATTGACTCTGCGAGAAATAAGGAAGTGTTCTACGGGATATGAGTATTTTATTGTTTTCTCTTTTTTTTTTTTTTTCATTTTATTTATAAGCAAAATATAAAGGCAAAATAAAGTCCTCTCTAAACAAAACAAAATACCGCTCACTAGCCAAAGAAAATACATACACTATGATATGAACAGTATACAAAGCTCGAGACTTTAATTTGAAGTTTTCGTATTCTGATGTTGAATACATACAGAACCGTGTTAATTAACAGGCTTTGTTTGCAAACGTCATCAAATGTTTTCTTTTTACCTTTTATTGTGAGTAGAGCTCGATCAAACAACATAAAGGGAATGGACAGTATGATTCTAAAGCCGCCAAGATGCACGAGGAGAAGGCGCAGAAGGTTTGTTTCACTCGACGTTTGCAGGTAAGGTGTAAGACTTAAAACGAAAACAAAACTGTGTCGGAAAAAAAAACGAAAAACAAATTTATCGATAAGAGGAATTTTTTCAACCAAATGAGGCGTATATGAATCTGAGAGCGCTTTCACTTCCTAATCTAAACAAAAATGAGCTATGAAGGTTATAATTCGATGCAGCTTGCGGACTGCAAGCGATTTTTTTATCTAACTTGAGAAAAAGTTTCGCTTTTTTCTCTTCCCAACTAAGACTAATAAACGTTTGAGGACAGTATTTCATCAGTAAATAAAGCACACGGATCCGAAAACAATAGAGTTGGTCCTTCGAAAGTAACATATTCATTGCGAAGCGGAAAAATATTGACTGAAATTGGTTTGGTGAAACCAAAGCGTCTTACCACCCTCGTAGAGAGGTGGTAAAAGGTAGTTAAAACATTAACCGCAAAATAATCGCTTTTTTTTTAGTTTCAAAAAAAGGAACTTTCATAAGAAGCTAACAAAACAACAACGGTAAAAAGCTCCCTTAGAAGAATCTCGTGGAATTTAAGGCAGCTCGTCAAAGTATAAGTTGAAAAATGTTTTAAACTGAAATTACTTTTTTATTGTTAGAATTTGGACATTGCAGGCATTCCCTCTTCAGTGCTTTCTTCGGGCTACTTCAGTCTAAAGTTGTGATCACGACGCCTGTTGTTATAAATTTTGTATCTTTGATCATTACGCTCGACCTTTTCTCGATTTGATGCAGAACTCCTGTCCAAAACGAACAGAAGATGGCTTCCAAATGCTCGCCGACGAAACAATGCACTGCGAGTTCTAGAAAATGATAAATGCATCAGCCTGACAATCCACTGTAAGCACAAGCACGTCTTGACCTCAGGCGTTATAAATCTAGTTGTTACATCACACTGTTTCAGTTTGCTGTAACAAATAACGTCCGGATTTTTTGCGCCTGGTTTTTTGAGAAATCGGATTTGTAAATCAGTACAACAGTGTCTCTCTGACTTCCTGTAGTAACTCAGTGTGTTATCAGTCGCTGCAGATTTCGGAAAAACACCTGCTGGGAATCGTGCATTCATAATAACTTTCATAGCGGTATATATCATGACTTGATAAGCAAAAGGAAATTAACTGATCATAGAGTTTCTCGTGAGGTGAAAAAATTTCTCCTACGGGCTTTTATTCTTGAACAATTTCAAGAGAACAGGTAAAAATATAATTAAAAGAAGGGTCGTTAAGAAAGGGTCGCTCTAAACATGAACACTTTTACCAAAACCATGTAAATGAACTATTCATAAGCTTGAAAGACAATATACTAAAAAATTATATTCCCTTTCTCTCCCCCCCCCCCCCCCCCCCCCCCCCTAAAAAAAAGAAAATATAATAAATAAATAAATACAATTTATACAGGATAACTCCGACAGTGTAACAAGCACTGTTATCAGAGTGGGTCCTGTTAATTAACATCTTTGATCTGTACACTTAAAAAAGCATTGCTAAGGAGATGGAGTGGCTATGATAAATTTTATGGAAGGCAGGTAAAATATGATTTCTTTTTTTAAATATGATTTCTTGATCTTACAGCGTCCCTTAGTTCTCATTCACTCATTTTTTTCTGAGTATGTCTCCTAATGTGTCTACATGTTTATTTTTTACGTTGAAAACGAATGACAATCATCGAGCGATAAATCCGTCTGTGGACGTACAGAAAATTGTTGTGGGAGAATCTCTGATCTCAATACATTGCATAAAAAAACGAATGCCAGAAGCTAGTATAAACTAGGCACTTGAATAAAGTGAGTTTGCGTGTTTTCACATAAATGGCTACCCAGCCGATTTTCTTCTCGCTGGACCTTCCTTGAAGTCGATTGTGTTTGGAAAGACCTATGTTTCTTCTAAATCCTTGTTTGCCAACAAAACTGACTCAGCATACATGTATTTATTTTAAAACTTATTTACGTTTTTACGTTCCAGTCCTGTTGTCCTAACCGGTCAGCGCATTTTTACCGGAATCTGTTTGACGAAGATAGGAGTAGCAGTTTAAAGCGCTATAATAGATGTTTGAGCTTTAGAATTCAGGCGCGAAATTTAATACCTATTTTTTTTAAAAAAAGACTGTTGTTTCCGGACTGAATTGGTAAAACCAAGGAACCCACAAGACAACTGACCGATTACGTCATATTCAATAGTCACCATTGTTGATTTTTTTCTGTTAAATCATCTGGCGTATACGCTGTACATGTCAACAGAATCAATAAAAATATATATATTTGTGAAAATTGCACGGTACTCCTCTGGATAATTGCACCAATGTCTAGAATTTGTTTTTGGTTTTTGCTTGCGTTCTGTTATTGTTGTCGTTCAGGAATTGATTTCCCTCAGCTCAATCACTAAACAGAGGTATGGAAGTAAGTTGTGGATGATACCTTCCTTGTATCTAATTTGCATTCATTTGTACATCTCCATACCTTAGCATATACATGTATTTCTTTTTGTCTTTCCTTGACTTGTTTTGTCTGAAACAGAATGTCTATTAATTTCCTCGTCAGATGTTGAGGTTTTGTCAGGTTTTGTAACTCGCTTAATGTAATAATAAATTGTAAAATACGTTATAGACGAAATAAAGTTGATTTGTCTTCAAAAACTTGGCTACCTTTCTAAATAAGAAATAGGGCACTTCCGTATTTTCTCGTTCGCCCCCGTTTTTTTTTGGGTTTTTTTTTTTTTTTTTTTTTTTTTTTTTTTTTTTTTGTGGGGGCCCGTATGCTGTGACTAAAATGTAAATGGCTATTTTCCTGATGTATGCTTACTTAGTACTTAAGTACTGGCTTATTAATTCGAGTATGCAGTTCTTATTTTGGCCTTTACCCAATCACACATGACCTTTTATTCTGGATTTAACTAAATCAAATGCTCGTAAAATACACCCACTGATAACAAGTTTGCCAAATTCCATTTTATATTAAGCATTTTAGAGTGCGCATGCTCTGCTGATTTAAACTCATCCTAGTTGTAAAAGATTCAATCGTTTTTAAAGGAAAGAAGGAAATTACTGAGTCCGGTATGAAACGCGACATCTTCTTTGCATTGTGGTTCAGTTTGAAGTTTTTATCAATTTCACTGCAAAATTAAGGAAACACTAAGTAAGTTGCTAATTACTGACATTTCGAATAGCAAAGAAATGAGCCTAATTGTATGTTTGTGTTTTAATTTCTTTATTTACGAACAATTACGCAAATTTGCCCACAAATAGGTAGGCGTCTATGTTTGATGCCGTCTGCGATTCTAGTGTCTCGCTATCGAATTTGCTCAGAAAAAAGTATAAATCAACTGTTGTTTTGGAGTTCAAGGAAAACAAGCCAACCGCGTATGCATGTTACCGATTGTAAACAACATACGACTTGCCCAGGACAATGGAAAGTTTTACTGACTTATGATTCATGGTCGGCCGGCTTTAATAGCAACTGGTAAGGTGGTATGTACTGTCTATTTATCTGTCTGGAACAATTGCTACCTCAATGGTTAATTTCGTATTACTTCAATGGTTATCCCAATTTGCTTTGTGTGATATTTTCAAAAAGGGAAATTCGACTATATCCCTGTCAACCAGACATCGATCTCGTCAAGTTTCGGTTTCAGATTTAAATTTGGTTTAAGTTCTTCTCTAACGTCAACAGTCGAGTAAAAAGCTTTTAGTCTGTTGTGAAGTGAGGGACGACATTTTGTCACGTGACTCATTTCTTAAACGAGTGGCACCAATTGTAAAAGTTGCACTATTAAGCGGTGCACGGACGAAACAGCTTTTAAAGATGCTCTTTCGCGTGTACAAATATAGGACCACAGCTTATTTGCAACGTCTTGACACAGCATTCAAACAAGGACAAACAAATAAACTTGGCGTCGATATATTAAATAAGACTTTGACAAATATTAGCGAATAAAATTTGTTTTCTACAATAACAAAAAACCAAACGATATCGGACAACTAAAATCGACAGGGAAGGATACAAAGGGAAGCTGATTTTATGAGAATTGTTTTAGCCAAAACAATCGGGAAAATGAAGGCTTAATCTTAAACTACGTTACTACATTAAAATACATTTAATGTGCATTATTTTTTGCAATCTTGATTCAATTCGGATTTAAAATAATTTTCTGTTTGGAGAACCCTATATAGATGTAATTTGTCGTTATATCGAGAAATGCACACCTCTATTTAATTAAACATGTTAGTGGAAGAGCTCACTATCTTATTAGTGACGGTGAAAATTAGCCTTTGAGCGCCCAGGATTGTTGTTAAAAATTCAGTTGTAGAGCTTGAACAAAATGCAAAGCATGTGCATTTCAAACTAAGATTTTTTTTCCAGCACAGTTAATTGTCTTCCTTATGTTTTCACTTTAACTCCTACAAAATATTGGCAGACGAAGAGAGTGATATCGCAAGAAGCACAACTGGACTTGTAAGAGAACCCAAAAATATTATAAACTTTATATACGTATTCACGACTTAGATCTGAATGATTCCAAGGCTACTATTAAAAATTATTTTGGCGCCAAATTGTTGCAGACCACTAATTGGCCAAATTGTTGCAGATCTCTGATTGGGCAAACGATAATCGATCATCTTTAACTTCACGCGTGAAAAATTTTGTGACACTTTTGGTTACCAAAATCCTTTTAAAGGCTAGATCACATTGACACTATAGACATAGAAAGAGGTTATTTTTTTTCTCAATGAATTAAGACCACCAAACACAGGTTCAACAAATTACCCTTTTGCAGAATACCCTTTGTGTGCCCAGTGGTCTCAGAATTGTAATGGTGTAATCGTTTACCTTTCGCTTAATAATGAGTAAACTGACACTTATTTTACATTTTCCATTGAATTTAAAGAATTTCGGTTTCCGTCTGCGATACTGAAAAAGAGGAAAAAATCATTTTCCGCGCTACATAATATAATTTTGTTTTATTTTATTTTTTTAAGTTAACCAATGTATGGAATAGGAGAAAAGGTCTCTTTATTTCAAGGAAATTTCATTAGTCGCTATTGTTTTCCATATGACGCGGTTCGAATTTACTGCGCCTTTTCCACAGATGTTCGCTTAATTTATGATAAACAGTCTCGATTATAGCAACTGCAGGAAATGTAGTTAACTCTATAGAAAGAAGCCTTAATCAGGGTATGTTTTGCTTTGCCTCTACAATATTTATTTACCAAGAGGTAGGCTTTAGATATAATCTTACTGATTTTGATATATTTTATCAGCGAGGCGATTCTGTATCGTTAAATTATCTAGCAAAGTGTCCTGTATTGAATTTTTATCAAACACTGTTTCGGTTTTTAAAAAAATGAAAACCTCGTATTTACAATATGGTCTCAAAAAAATGCTAAAATATTTTACTCGTTGCCAGTAAATTGTAAAATATATAGCAGGTTTCGATTTGGAATGGAAATTTTCAGTGCTCTCTTTTTAATTTAATGTTAATCCCCGAGCTAATGAAATTTATCAAACCTTAACTCCAAAAAGACAAGAAAAAAATATATATATTACGTAAATCTAAGATAGACTTGACAACGACGTCTGGATGAAAAAACTTCACGATCCGTCATTTTTAAACCAATATTTTCATGGCAAAGAAGGATTATATTTTAACGATTTGAGCCACAAAAGAGAGCAGCGTGGAATCTTTCATCTGTGCTAACACTTCTAACGAATGCACCTGCGAGCGAAAGAAATTAATATCAAAAATGCAATTTCGATTTACTTAAAAATGTTTCTATTTCCGTACCAAAAATAAAATACACTCGAAATAGGTTTTAGTGTCCATTTGGGTCGCGTGCCAGTTCTTCATTTACGACCAAATATGGGATTGAATGACAGGATATGGAAACAGATCGATATTATTTTTATATTCATGCAAAGTTCTTATTGATAAGAAAAGTATGAAAGCTGAATTACTGGACGATTAATGGCGTTGAACATGCACGCAAACCTTTTGACCCTATGCGTATAGAATCAACACTACAAATTAAAATCATTAGAAATTTACAGATATCCGTAGCCCGATCGAGAAAATAATATTAACCATGTAACAGTTGTTAAGTTTGGATGTTACTTCGTCTCTTTAGGATTACGTGTGAAATTTTGAGTTGTCGGAAGGCGTTCCGGAAACTTCGAAATGCAGTCGTAAGTGATTGGTGAGACGTCAATCAGGGTGCCGCCGAACTCGAAGATACGCGCCGCGTGGACATATTACATTTGCAAGCGCGACGGAAAGGCTGAACCAATCAGTGAATGACTTGTTTTTGTTTGCACATATACGCCATCCTCGTGTACGCACCGATGGGGCGCCTGATGAAGAAATTATATACCGAAAAATGTTCGGGGTTTTTTCCAGGAACTTCTAAAGCACACTTTTGGAGACAACAGTCTGATATTGTTTGTTTTTCGCTTTATTCCACCTGCTATATATGCCTGATGGCCTTTCTAGTAGTTCATAGTCAATTTTCCTGTTATATAGAAAATGTACTTGAATCAAAACAATTGTACCCATTTCTTGTTTGTTTACACATTTTGGATAAGGCGGATTTTGCTTGGAAGCATTGTCTGTTATTTGCAATTGAGTAACCAGTCAAATTATTGTTGCTTTTGCTTCTAAGAGCTAAATTTAGAACCTATAATTTTTATCTCCGTACTTAATTTTAATTTAATAGACGTATGCAAACAAACGCAATTTAAAAAGAGATATTTCAAGATATTATAGGCTTGAGTTCGTTATATACGCGGTGATGAAGGAACTTGGAACGTTTTATAAAAAACATTCTGTGTTTTGGTGGCAATATTCTTAGAGTCATCATTGTCACAACGCGTTACTATGACACCAATAGCACGAGGTTATTAGAGTGGAACAATTATATTAATTTTACTTTTTATTTATCTTACTTTGTAGCAGGGAAATTGATAATATATTATTGGTTGATTGAAAGAAAGAAAATAATGAAGGTTTACGTTAATTACTGGGATTTATCAAAAATCACTTCATTCATTAAAACAACAAGCCGGTTTTCATTAAGCTATTTTACTGTTTGGTGCTTCAGAATTTTGAAATTTCTTGCAGGGAGTGAACTCATTCAAGGTTTGCTTGAATTGCTTTGATCTGGCATTAAAACAAGGAATTGTGAGATAACTCCTACTTTCAGTTAAGAAAAAGAGTTCCTGAAAATTAAGCACGTGATAAACAATATTAATATTCCCACACCTACGTTACGCACGTACTATACTTGATTTACGCCTATTTCTAATATCCCCCAAGCCACTATTTCCCACTCTCATCACGACTTTGAAAGTAAGCCCCAGAAGGCAAAGAGGCGTTTACCGTAGTAAAGTTGTTTGAACTGTGCTTGTGTTTTTAATTGGTTCTTAAACCAAAAAAAAACGCATGTCTTCCTTTAAAGAAAATAAAAACCCAAATAAGGTATAATCTTCTAACGCCAGCAATCTATTGAAAGAAAATAAGGAAAAAGCAAACAAGGATAAGGCTTTCAAAATCTGAAAACAAGCAAGACAGGACACGTTTAACACATGGAGAATTTCCATAATGAGTTGAATTTCGAAGATTCATTTTGGCAGCTTTTGTTTTCAAACATTACAATCACTCCTTTATTGAAAAGACGTGTTCCTTTCCAAAACTCCGTTCGACATTTGTTTTCGGAAGAAGTTGTTTATCTAACTGCACCAGTGTAAAAATAAATAAAAGTCGGCGAGTGGTGTTTGTTATCAGTCACGCATGATCTAGAGCAAGTTTTTCTTTTTTGCCTCGAGACATGATAAATTGTGAAGATTGATTCTCGGCAAAGAGAGGTAAACTACATGGCAAAAACACACGGAGAAGATCGAAAAATTACTTTTCTTTGTAGCCTACAGCTTTCACGTTTTTAAATAAATCAAATTAACTTCTTTTGATCTGCCGAGAAACAGATTATTTTTAAGGCTCTAAATGTAATTATTTATATTCTTTTGGCGTATTCTTCTTGAGAAGTCAAGTTCTCTTGTGAGCTTTAGCCTTGTATACCTGCAAACTGGAAAAAAATCCGGGAGAACACGTATGTTTGTGCAGTTATAAATTGAATGCACTTATTTGAATAGTGTCGAGACTTCGATATTAATTTTGCTCTTATTTGCATCTTTCATCTTATTTTCTATAAAACGGTAAGATGAACGCTCGTTTTAGAAAAGGTGTTGAAGAGCTAGATATTTACTTTGTTAAAGACTTAGATATTTACTTAGGTTATGAAATTTCTTTTTATGTTTGTTTCTTCTTTGACAGGGTTTTATTGGATTTTTTTTAACAAATACATGGACAACAATGGATGGGATTAAAACCAGCATCAATCAAGCTCAAAAAAGCTAAATTGTAAAAGCTGTGAACAGTCTGTGAACCATTAAAACACTGTTCGTCACGGTCACTCGTCTTTTCAAGTTTTTATGTTATGGCCAATCTCAGCGACATCGGAAATTCAGTTCCAAATAGCACTGTGTCAAATTTCACGTGGCTACAGATATCAGAGTACACCATTTTCACTATTGTTTTTCTCGCCAGTGTGACAGGGAACATTCTCGTCTGTCTGGTGATCTTTAAAACACCGCGTATGCGCACAACCAGGAACTATCTCCTGGTGAACTTAGCTGTGTCTGACCTGACCGTCGCATTACTTTGCATCCCATTTGATGTCGTCCTGAAGATCACCGACCCCCACTGGCCTTTGGGAGCCGCCATGTGTAACATCCTATGGCCCGCGATGACTTTGGTCACCAACTGCTCTTCAGCTACGCTGGCCGCCATAAGTTTAGACAGGTAAATAGTTAGAAGAGGTCATTGTTGAGGGAGCTTACTCTTACATGGTATTGGCATTAAGATATTTTGGAAGATCTGAAGAAACCTGATCAGAATTATGCTTGAGAAGGAAAAGTAAATTAAGATAAAAGAGAAACGAACACATGCAGACAAAAAACAAACACAAAATTCAATCCCAAAATAAAGAAAACACTTCCGCCGCTTCCACTCTCGTTACAGATTTCTCGCCTAAAAGTATTACTCGATTTTTCTTTTACAATTACAAGGAGGGACCCGAATGTGATGTCTCCTAACAATGTCCGTGCAGACTCAAACAGACTTTTGAGAAGATCCTCTTTTCTGGCTTCTCCCTTGTTCTGTTCAGTGCATCTGCTATTCTGTCCTGAAGTGCTTCATCATTGTTCCCTGCTTTTATTTTTTAACCCATGTCGTTTATTATTTAAACCCAAAAACACACTTAGACACAACCACAAAGTGGCTTCTCATGAGTTAGTCGAATTTTATTTGTAACCCTATCGATACATATTTTACAGTATCCCAACATCTGCAAGACATTTTTCACGTGTTTCACTTTGTTGTCAGATACCGGGCCGTTGTACATCCATGGAAGCCGCGCTTCACATCAGTCCAGACAGCTGCCATCATTGTATCTACTTGGTCACTGTCATTCATACTTGTGCTACCATACGCACTGGCGCTGAAAATCAAAGATGGCTATTGTAATGAAGACTGGCCTCATCCTGCCGCTGTGAAGGCCTATACCATGGGTTTGTTCATCTTTCAATACGCTCTACCGCTTCTCATAATCACATTCGCTTACGTCATGGTAGCAAGGAAGTTGCGTCATCAAGCTGCTCGCATTGCCAGGAACCGTAACGAAAATGGCATACTCGTGGCAGCTTACAGCCCAGAAGGGAATCGATATCAAACGCACCAGACAAGCGAGGCATTTTCCGTGTCTTCACCGACCGTGCCACATTTTGAAATCCATAAAAAGTTCAGTGATCCCGCGAAACAAGACCTTGTCCCACAAAGTGTAGTCGATCCTGCACAAGGCGACAAAAAGGAAGTCAAAAGGCTGGAACGTAATACTAAGATAACGAAGATGTTAGTGACAGTTGTCTCTCTGTACGCCATTTGCCTTCTGCCCAATCAGGTGGTCTGGTTGTGGTACGAGTTTGGAACCGCTCAAAACTGGCCCCATTTCAACGAGCTTCTGACATTTGGTAACATCATGGTTTACATAAACAGCTGTGTTAATCCATTTCTGTATGCTGGCATGAATGAAGAGTTCAGGAAAGGCTTTAGCAGGTTACTGCATTGCAACTGGAAATCTCCTGCTAAGGCACTGGTTTAAGAAATCCTCGCGTGTTTTCTTGATGATAATCATACTTTCAGTACTAAGAAATCAACTTTAAATTGAGATAAAGATAAAATTTTGGAGTAAGGTTAATTAAAAATACCAAGATAAAAGGATATTCAAGCTTTAAGCAAGTGGCAAGCTCATCAGCCACAAAGGGTGGGACAAAAACGTTGGGAAGATGAAGAAACTGTAAGGTTGTTTGTTACGTTTGAAGACCGCGTAGATAGGTACATTGCGTAGATAGGTAGGTAGTAGCTTTCTGTAACCTAAGTAAAGCCACTTGATCGAACTATTGCTCAACTCGATCTGCATGTAATGTGAATCGTTCGTCAGCATTCCCTAACAAAGTCTTATCACTACCCAACAATACTCGTGAGTGGCGAGAAACACTGTGAGTATATTGTTGTGATAAGTTCAGTAACGCATCACTTTTGAAGCCGATGTGAATGTTGATCATAGAGTAGATATTAGTTCTGTTTCATGGAATATAAGAAATTGCTATAGAAATTTACGATTTAGAAATTGATATTGTATCTGAAACTCTCTTTAATACCAAAATAGTATAAAGTAAAGTAAATTATCGCCAATATTGTAGAAGGACACCACGAAATAAAACTAAGAATTGTATATATTGTATCGAGATGTATAGTCAAAGAACCTTTTGAACTATTTTCCGATTAATGTGTTTGTTGTAGCCATATAAAGCTTCCTTTCTTAATACTGTAAAAAAAACTTCCAAACGTTACACACGGTTTACATTAAAAGCTTGTGGTTTCTTAGAA
Source organism: Oculina patagonica (assembly GCF_052425735.1). Taxonomy (NCBI): domain Eukaryota; kingdom Metazoa; phylum Cnidaria; class Anthozoa; order Scleractinia; family Oculinidae; genus Oculina; species Oculina patagonica. The sequence goes on from NC_135762.1 coordinate 32,181,426, forward strand.
ACATAAATGCATAAATAAAAGAAGTATCAGTGCAATTTGTAGATTATAAGTGCTATAAAGGCTAGTTATTTTTAAGCAAAATAAATACGGCATAAAAGGGCGTGGCCTGGCTATTCTCGCACCTCGTTGTCAATTCATACCAAAGCGTCAACGTTCACAACTCACAAACCCCAACTCGACCGTAAGGCTTGTCCAGGAATGTTATTTTCGACAATAGATATAATAATTTTCCCCGTATGCTTCTCCCGGTGCAAGCGACCCTAATGATGGAAAAGATTCTGATTTAAATAAGGCATAAGATATTACCACAGGGGCCCTCTCAATTTGAAAAAAAGATATTTTATTATAATGCTGCGTTATTAAAATCACAGAACAAATCAACCAGCTACGGCGTCATTGACGCTGTTTTTTATTTAACATTGTTTTTTCTTATAAGGCAATACTTATGTATCGTATTTTAAGAACAATGGGTACGAATCTGAATCTTTGACCCTTCACCCTTCATGTTTTGGTTACAATTGTTTTTGAAGTAAAATACGGATGTGTATGAAATGATGTTGACACTGTTCATGTGAATATCTTTACCAATAAGTTAAATTTTCCTTTTTAAGCGGAATTTTTAAAATATCGTCTTAGGGTCTCCACGGACCAGAGAGTTAGTTCTCGACAACTAAAATGTATCGAAAATGATTAGTTCTTGATAAAGGCAAAAGTTATCGATGACTAAATTTAAAAAACTCTAGCGCTCGAAACAAAGATTAATGTTGACTTAGTTGTCGACAAGTGTCTCACAGACTAAGAAAAAACTAGTGCTCGGCAATTGTTTCTTATCGACAGCTACTGCGGTTTCTCTTTCTAAAAGGAAAACGGTTTAGCTTATGTTATTATTCTTGAATTGTAAATTCAACTTAATTTAGGGTGCAAATCAAGCGTTGTCGTTGTTGTTTACACAGCTAGTTTTAGATCACTGGCTTTATACACTAGCTTTTTAATAATGAAGATGAAGTGTTCAACATGACACGAGCATGGGACAAAGAAAAATTCTGAGTCCCCGCGGGAATCGAACCCATGGCTTTCCAGATACCGGTTGGGCGCTCTAAACAACCGAGCTACGAGAGACTCGTTGTGAGCTGGGCCATTTACTAGGTTGATATGTGACACGCGTCCTGCATACTGCTAGGGCCAGCAATGTCGAAATCATCAAGTTTGTAGTAAATAATAAAGATGTTAAATTTTTAAGCTCTATATAGCTGTCGACTCTCTGGTCTGTCGAGACCCTCCCTTTGTCATGTATAAGCTTGAATAAAACCTTTATCAGAAGTGAACGAAACTTTTGCGGGATTTAGTATATGTATTTCCTTTTTATCCCCAGTTGATAACCTGTTTTATAACATCTAAAATTCATCACCATATATATCTACCTTAATCACCAAGAACACAAAAATAAAAAACGTGTGTATGGCTCAAGCTATGCAATAAATAAAGGACTATTCCAAAATGGCTGCAAAGCTAAACTAGTTCAGGTTGTTGCCTCCACTGACACTTTATAATACCAATAAAACCTTTTCTAAATTCTTCGTTCATCCCAGCATAAAGCAAAGGATTAACAGAACTATTTATATACACCATAAGGCTTCCAAATATAAGCAGCTCATTAATATACGGCCAGCTTTTGCCGGACCCAAACTCGTACCACATCCAGACGATCTGGTTTGGCAACAAACAAATGGCGTATAAAAGCACCACAGATACCAACATCTTGACGATTTTGGTATTATGTTCTAATCTTCTGGCCTCTTTAATCCTTCCGCTGCCATACCTATCAGGAAACTTCTTTTTCTCTTTAACATCTCCCTGATATAATTTCCTTGGTGGAAGCGGGGAGGTGATGTCACACAATTGCACAGAAAGAAGATTATTTCCGAGGTAATGCTTCTTCTCTAAATTCCCGTTCAGAAAAAGCTTTTCTTCCTGAAGGGGAGACGGCAACTTTAAGGTATCACATGTCTGTGGAGCAAGATTACTCCTTAAATTCCAGCCGTCGTGTAAGGATGCTGGCGCTGGCGATGGTGATGGTGGTCTCAACGAAATTTCGTAGTTCCTCGCCATTCGCTCGGCCTGTTGTCGAAGCCTAAGAACTACTTTGACGTACGCAGCCGCAATGATTGTGAGGGGTAATGCATATTGAAATACAAACAATCCAACAGTGTAAATTTTCCTGGTGTTGTCGCTTGACCATTTTTCAGTGCAATTATTATCGATCACTGTCAAAGCCAAAACGTAGGGTAGCACGAGCAATAGAGACACGACCCAGATTGTCCCAATGATGAAACCTGTTTGACGGGTTGTGAAGCGAGCTTTCATAGGACGCACCACTGCGCGATATCTGTAATAGAAGTTTAGAAACACATCAGTTTAACTTCATTTCTCGTATTAGCGGAAAGAGTTAAGAGTGTTATTCTCTAATAATCAAAAACCGTGTCTAGAACAAAATGGTGATAGAAAAGAATTACAGAATCCTATTAGGTGTCGTCTTCAGGTGAATGCAAGTCACCTAAAGGCCGATTTACACGGCACGATTTTGACGCATGCGACATGCTTGCGACATGGTTACGACAGGCTTACGACACGAATTGTATCGTGTAAATCAAATCTACAACTTCTAAGTCATGCCGTAGGCTTGTCGTAAGCATGTCGCATGCGACAAAATCGTACCGTGTAAATCGGCCTTAAGACAGCGCTAGCATAGTCGTGCCAAACACTAAGACTGGGCCACCAGTAAACTATGTTACCCTCATTAAATAAAGTCTTATTATTATTATTATTATTATTATTATTATTATTATTATTATTATTATTATTATTATTATTATTATTATTATTAAGACACACTTCAAAATGATCTGAACTGAGCAAGTTATTTGAAGACCCAGCTGGTATTGACCCAGAATTTGAACCCATCACCTCTCGTGTTTGAAGAATGACGCCCAACCAACTAAACCACAGGCCAACGCGATAAACAGTTAGCCTGTTAACTCTCAAGCAAGCGTTTTACTGCACAATTTTTTTATGACTCAAAGTATTACCTACCTGTCGTAACTAATGACTGCAAGTGTAGCTGCAGAACAGTTGGTTACAAGTGTCATGGACGGCCATAGCAGCTTACACATCGCGGCGCCAAGCGGCCAATCCGGTGCAGTTATCTTCAGCACCATATCAAATGGTATACATAACAGAGCAACTGTCAGATCTGACACAGCAAGATTGACGAGTAGATAATTCCGTGTTGTGCGCATGCGTCGTGTTCGAGCCACCACCAAACAAACCAGAGTGTTTCCTGTAGCGCTCAGGGTGAATATCACAGCAAACAGAGTGAACTGTAAAACGTCCAGCCACTGAGTATCGTAAGATTCGGCCTCATGTGTCGAATTGGTATTTACGATTGTTATCTGAGTTGAACTGTTCATTGTAAAGAATGAGACAGCAGACGAATCAAAGACGTGTTGCCTTCTTCTATTATTCTTTAGCTTTGTTGAGCTTAAGATGTAATCAGGGTGACTGCAACATTTTCATCCAAGAGACAGGTTGTGCTTATTCCAGCCTACATACAAGATAAATAACATGAAGCAAAATAAGATTTGAGGGAATCGTTAACTCATACAGCTAAGTTCCATGATTTGCGTAGCGAAAAAGGTGGAGTTAGAATTGATTCTTTGATTATTTAATTCTTTGTTAGAAATACTGTATTGAAGTCGAACAAATACACACACAGTTTACAATGGTATTTTTGAACACGTCATTTTACATCACAATCAGTATTTATATCAAAAAAAAGTTTCGCAACCTTATAATTAGAAACATTATGTTACGTTACCACATTACCACATGGACCAAAATTAAAATTGCCTGAAAATACAATTAAAGCATTATACAGAAGTTTGATTAAAGGTAACTCCAATCGTTCACCAAGGTGACTCTCAACCGTAAGACAGAGGCATTCCACCTTCCGGCAGATATAAAACGCAACTGAGATTTAAAGCTGCAATCAAAGTATGAACATAAACAGATATACATGACATTTATCAAAGCTCGGATTTGCGCGCTCGATAGCATTGATAGAAACAACACACAAAACAACAAGAGATTAGGGGTGAGTCAAAGGTTGCAAACCATATTCACTTGCGGTAGAGTAAGTTTTCTAAATCGTCTGATGCCATGATAGTTTTTTACTGGAATGGTGTGGCTGCGAACGTCATGGGTGGGTTTATTTGTATATCTACTCAAGTTCTTCCAATACCCCAAAAAACTTTTTTTGTCATCATAATCAGGGTTTCTGAATTTAAAGGCCACAATGAAAGTCAAATTAAATTTGCATAGTACTGAACACTAAAGGATTCATTTCAAAAGGCAATGAAAATGTATGAGTAATATTACTTTTCAAACTTTCTTTTTAATTATAATCTTGTATTGTTCACCATTCTGACAACTATCTTTTGTTCAAAGCTATGATAATTGGCTGAAATATCGGTTTTTATCGTAGTTTGGAGATTACGAAGTATGACGTCATCTTACTCTATCGTTCAAAAATATCAAAGAGAATTGAGACTTCATCTATGCATGCAAGAATCCCAATTAGACATAACACATTCTAATACGTGGTCAACCTTCGACATGGCAACCACTTGATGGTTAAGTGGAATCATTTATTTGTTTACCACTAACACTTTTTGGTTTGTTCTAGCCAAGCACCACTTGGGAACAAAAGGTTTTTCTTTTGTTTATTAAACATTTCTGAATTAGCTTATTTTGAAAGATATTACAAACAAAGCTATTGTTATGGTGACAGGTTTGCTTTTCTAAGACGAAACGGCTTTTGAATGGTATATGTCAATTTTAAAGATTGCACGTATAACTCCGTTAATTATTATGCTACAAACCTCAGTTGTAGCACACTTTTGCGTGCGTGATAACACGAAGCCATATCTACAAAAATTATAAATGAAAAGAAAATTGAAATAAATGCGCATTAATTGCTTCTGCGCGATTTCAATAAAATTTGCACAATAATACTGCTGGATAAAATTTTGGAAGTACGTCAACAAAGCGCATGGGAAGTAAACATTTATTTTTCAGTAACATCCGCAACGTTTCAGCTTTGAGCTCCACTGTTTGTCTAAACTTGATGCTATCCGTGGCGAACTGTCGAAAATTGCATGCATGTTGCTGGCAAAGTAATTGTAATACGGTTATGATCAAATTAGCATAAGACAACCGACTGAACAAAAAAAAGAATACATGCACGTTTAAAATCAAATCAATTATACACGCTTTCGAGTCAAAGGGTGAAAAGAATAAGACAAAATTTATATGTACTTGTCTTAGTCCAGGAGTGAGAACTTTGGTGATAATTTTCTCTTTCAAACTTGACAATGCATAGGAGACCATTAACAACCAAGAAGAGTCGCTTAGGAAAATAAAATAAAACCAAAGTCTCTCACCGGTATGGATATGAGAACGCACAGCCAGGAAAGGCTTGAAAATGCGTCAACTGCGCAGAACTTCAAAGTGATTTCGACTAAATTCGTACAAAATGATGGTGGATATTTCAAAGTGAAAAATAAATGCTTGACTGTTAAAGTCTAAACTTCGTGACTCCCCGGTCAAGCAGCCGATATAACATCTGCCGATGCTTGCTTTCAGCGTCAATTACAAAACCACCAAAAACGCAAGCATACAGAACAATTCCTTTTTCTTTCATTCTTTCTTTGCCTAAAGGTTGGGCGTGCAAAAATAAAAGAGGTTATCACTTATTTATTTCCAATTTTCATCACCCTTGAACGTGGCAGTCTCTAACTCATCATCGGTTTCTTATCTTTAGAAAACTCATTATTTAAATCATGCAACCTTTCACCAAAGAAAAGTGAAATTTTATACGCGGTTTTCGGCGCTTAGTGAATCTTGGCCAATTGCTGAATCTTTTACCAATTCACAGATGTGGACAAGACGAGCTAAATTTATTTGCCAACCGAGACAAACGCTTCGCAAGCGTTTATAAAATGCCATTAAGTAATTAAAATATATGTGAAATTGCTATGTCGCTCAGAGGAAAAAACTAGGTTATCTCACCTTGGAGGCTGTTGTTATCCTGGAGAGAATAAAACAGTGTCTTGTTAAATGGTGAAGCGTTTCTAGAAAAGACTCTTGTTTCATCTGTTTACGTACGCGTTGGCTTCTAAAATACCGCCTTATAATGACATCACGTCTTTATGCAAATAAGAATAAAAGGATCTTCCTTTAATTGGCGGTCGGGTGTAATACACTTTTTGAAGGCGTTTGAATAATTTATTAACCTTAATAGCAGGGGAAGGAAATTGTGAGAATATAAAATGCTGATTCGGGCTCTGTAAAGAAAATTATTTTGATTTTGTCATTAAATACGACAGCAAAGGCCGCTTTTACAAAAAGCATTCCCATTAAATAATAAGCCAGCCAAAAATTAAAGTAAGGTCTATAGAGGGGACAACTTTATTATTAACTTCATTTGACTTTTTGTGTTATTAAATGAAAAAGTTTCTTTTAGTATATTATGAAATATTGATAAAATGATAAAGAAAGCAAAGTATGATTTTGACAGAATTTTTCTGAGAGGGGGAGGGTATATCCCTGAGGGTAAAATTGACTAAATTGTTTACTTATGTACCTTTCATCAAAACGAAATTTAGTGTGGACGGTTTAACATTAAAAAGGCAATTGACAAGACAAGACAAAAAGTGTTGTGTATTTAAAAGAATATTTAATATTTAGAGCTCTGCCAAAAATAATGTCGAAAGCTGTCCGTTTTTTCGCGAGCTTTCCGCCCAAAAACTGGACTCACTAATCCTACTGTATTACATTCTTTAATACAAGTTGAGCTTATCTGTCCCGCAACGTCACTGAGATTTATTTGTTTTAAATCCAGTTAGTGTACTTTTCTGACAGTGCTACACCTTCCATATATCTCCTTGCGAAATCTTGTCAAGATTATAATACGGTACAGTTTAAATTTCTATTTTTTAGCATAAGCAAGCAAATTACTTCCCGTAACAGATTTTTTCGTACTTGTGAAGAAAACTTCACGAACTATTAATTTCAGTTTCAATCCAATTTAAAAGTTAAAGGCAGTGAGATCAAGAAAAGCCAGTGAGATCAAGAAGAGCCACCTAGTGGAAGATCCCACTGTAAATTCCCATTTATTTTATTTTTTTATTTTTTTACAAAATGTACAAGAACAATTGATCGTCATGCCGCCAAGTTTTAATTTAAATATCAAATCTATAGAAAATTTTAAGATTATTTTCTATCTCTCTTACCGCCTTTAAAGATTTAAAGGTCGGTTTTTTTCCATGGCCTACAAGTTGTTGTTTTGGTGGAAAAGGAAAAACGAGTATCTGTGCACAATTGCGCAAAATAAAAGAAATAAATTAAAGGAAATTTCAACACTTTTTTTAATTATTATTATTTGCCATTTAGAAAAATAGAAGTCAACATATCTAGAAATGGTAAAATCTGACGAACAGATGACGAACGACCGAGATTAATTTCCGTATTCTGTGTACGTCAATTATATAAACTGCGCACATTAAGTCATTACAAATGGCCTCATTTATCAAGGATTCGAATAAAGACGCAATCTTAGCTTAGACGCCAAGAAAAATAGTCCAAACAAGCATTGACTTAGCACTGATCTGCGCAAATGTAATACGTAATGTGGCCAATTCAGTTCAGTTCCACTATAAATACTGTACTTGGAAACGAAGTTCTTTGAGATTATGTTTTCACCCTTCGGTAGAGGCCACCCAATCAAGAAAGAACTTACAATACATTTCAAAATGAAAGCAAACAACATGTTATCTTTTAAAGTAAATCATAACACTGTTCTGTTGTGAGACAAAGAGATTAATTTTAAGCCGGAAAAGTTTTCAGAATGTCAAATGAGTATTAAAAATCTTTTACGAATTTATAATTTCTGACAAATATTTCCCTTTCTATCAATTTTTACATGAAAATACATATTTATTTGTATTTTTGCAGCTTTAAAAGAGTTTCCAGTAGTATAATGTCAACATGCTCCTGACTACCGAAGCGGATTTTTGTGAGATTTTCTTCGAAAACGTATGACAATGAGACAATTACATCCATTTATAGTGCTTTTAAAATCGACGAAACTGAGCTTTCATGCGAAGGGTCTGAAGTGGGTGAGCTACAAAAAGCATCAATGAGGACATGCATTCTACCGACGCTCCCTCCACAGTTGAGGGAGAAATGCGCGCTTTGCATCCTATTTTGCGCAATAGCTACATCCAACATTGCTATATCAGCAATGCAGTCTGGATATTCATAGATTTTGTAAAAAAAAATGTGCATCGCACTGCATTATCCAGCATGCTATATCAGCAATGCAGCTGGATATACATTGATTTTGTGAAAAAAATGTGCATCGCACTTGCTTTTATTGTATAGCAGGCTGGTTAATGAAAATTACTTATTTTTCCAAACGAATTAATAAAAAGAACGCTTTATCTCAATAGCGGGAGAACAACAATATAAATTTTCCTTACCTCTTACTGAATATTGGCAAATAATGTTACTGTACAACTCGCTGCGTGATTACGATCTATTGCACCAGGCTGGGTATCTTTCTAGGAAAGATCTTAACAAAAGAAAGATCTCTTCAACTTCTATGCCGTTAGGCTTCAGCTTCAAACAAGGAATGAACAATTTTTTTTTTCTACTGAATTTCAATATCTCTGTTAAAGACACCTTTAAATCCTTTCAAGCGATTCTCAAAGTTGTCCGTCAATACGTCATCAAGTCTTACACTTGGGAAATACTAAGCAAACAGCGGCAGAAAGAAGAGTTTAAGGGTAAGACCTTGTCAATAAAAAAAATCAAAGAAATCGTGGCCACCTTCAAAAAAATTTAATGTTGGTCACACTTTGTCTGTTTGTAGGGCTATGTAAGTAACTAACGCCTACGGATATGCGATTAGTTTTTTTTTAATATTCAAAAAAAAAGAAAGAAATCCTTACACAGAACAGTCATCGTTGTTTGCATCGCTAACAATCTTGCATCGCTAACAATCTTTCTCAAGTTTCATTCATACATGTAAATAATGCCTTCTTTAGTGAAAATGTGGTTATTATATTTTGATCTGCGGTTTATCATGAACAAATCGAGGCCGGAGTAATTGGATAGACTTTTTACAATTGAGCAAAAGGCGAATATAAGCCATATTCAGCGAGACAAAAAGCTGACCGGTAGTGTCTCAAATCTCCACAAAGAGTTCCTTGTTGGTTAGGTTTATGGTTTTATGTGTGAAAGAACTAGAATACTTTTTGCAGGAACAATGATGCAAGTTCCATAAAAACACACTTCAGTCATTAAAAGTGTCACGCACTAGCGATCTCACTGCGATCTAAATCGGTTGATTTGCAGTAAGTCCTACTTGCAATTCTAAATAAACAACACACTGTAGTTCACACATCCCATTTTCTGTCGATGTCAAGCGCTGATAACAGCATTCTTTTTTTAAAAAAAATCAATTTGTATTAAACGCGCCACGTCATTCCCGAGAATGTTGTTCATTTCAAAGGGCAGAAAACGCGCATGGCAGAAAAAGTGCAAATTTCTATGGCGTCGTTTTTGCAAAATATTTCATCCCACAAAAACTGAAAGTGAAATCTTGGAAAAGTCGTAAGAATTCCCTTTTGTAAACATTTAAGACTATTTGAGGCACTACAGCTTTTTCCTGTTTTGTTTTTTTTTTAAAAACGAAAGAAACCTAAGCAGCTTTTTCCATCCCGTGGCAGCAATTTCGTGATTAACGTCGATTTTTATCAGCAATTTTCTAACTCGAAGAGACAATCTGTGCCAGTGATATTGAGTTCGCAGACGCACACCAGCTATTTGGGTGAGATGTTCAAATATACTTCCTCTTAAATTTCCATCTTGTTTGTAAAGTAACAACTGATTTCTGAGAACGACATTAAACTTGTAAGACGATTTTGAGCAAAAGCAAAGCTAAATTCCATTAACTAAGTCGGGTAGTTGTCTGTTGCTCCAATAATTCCGGTGTAAAAAAAAGTAGCATTTACAATTACTAGTTGAAATTTACTATAAAAATTAAATATTACGTTAAAGCTCAAGTGAACCATTTCTGCCAAACGTAAAGCAGCCAGCGACAGTCAGCAACCCCAAAAGTCGATAAATTCTTCTTTTTATAACTTTCAACGCAGTATTTTTAAGGTGATCTGATCTCTTACCTGCATGGAGCCGCGGATGGTATCGTTTTTCGTTGCTCACACCGTGTATTAATAAAAATTGAATGATTTTGTTTATTTCATCGTCGTAGAATACAATTCACGCGATATTTTAATGGAAAAGAAACAAAACGTGCCACGGTGGAGGTAGTTGTTTCCGCAGCTGATCTGAATATTGATCCCACGCTAAAAGGAAATTCAATTCCTTTCATTTTGCTTATATGCTTTATACAAATTAGCTTTCTACGAATGTGATTAACAATGAGCGGCAGTTGTATATGACGTTAACTTTTAGTGTTTTGAATTTAAATTAACGCGTTTCTAGCTCATTGACGTCGCCTACAATGGAGACTGGATTTAAAATAAAAGATAAATCACTATTTTATTGCCTTTAAAATATCACTCATTTAAAAATTAACAAAATCGGTTTACTTTTCGTTCTCCATTTCTAAATGTCTAAGACTCTTCCGCTTTAATTTGTATCCTTAGAATTTCAAGGCCACCGAAATTCTGCAGATAAGATGATCAAACTCAGTATTAGCAGGATTTGAAATACAAATGGGGAGTTAGAAAATTGCCTGCTTAATTATCTGTAGGTGTCAAATGCCTTGTGGGGAAAATTAAACATAGAAAAGTAGTAGTTAAGGCGGGGTTTTTATTCTTTCAGGTAATAGATTTCTTCCCATATAAATTCCTCGTAAACATTGAGCCATTAATTTATCTTTAGATTTGATTGTACTGATTTTTATTATTAACGTTTGCTTGTTTTGATTTCGCGCGCGTTCGTATCTTTTACCAATATTAAACTAATTTAGTTACCTGCATTCAAAAGATCCACTCCTTAGATTCCCAAGCACATTTTAAATAAATTACTTATCGATGATTTTTTTTCAAAATGAAACTTGACTCGACTTTTACTTTTGGTACTTTTGTCGACTTAATAAATATACATATTCTGTGTGTTTTTTAGATGCATTTAATTACCTACTCGGGGATAATATTGCATTTCGTATCGTGATATACCAAAAAGAATAATCTTTTTTTTATATATTGCAAAATTTTTTTTTTTTTTTGCTGAGAAAATTCAAATTCTCAATATTTTTGGAATAAAATAAACGGAGACTATTTACTTCCTATTTTCTGTGATGATATTGAACTCGAAACAATATTTCTTTCCTTTGAAGTTATTACTTGTGGAAGTTTGACAATATAAACTATATAACTTAAAAGCAGGTATCATCCCTAACATAAAGATAGGAAATTAATTTTACTAATTACCTAATGTTGTATATGACAAAGTGATGTTTGTACTTAAAGTGATATATACATGTGATTTGCGTAGACAGTTCTACTTCTAACGTTAATTCACGTTTTAAAAACAATATGATTTCGACTTTAGAAAAATCATTAGAAATGATTTAGCTTGCCTGTTGACGTAAATAGCACAAAGCAGGCTACGAAAACGTTATTTTCTTTCCGCCCCTAAAATAAAGAACTCTTCTTGCGCGTAAATCTTTTGTTTTCTATTTGCTATTGACGATGTGATTCACGATTTTGACGTGATGTCATTGAACTAAGTGATGACGTCATTGAGGAAAAGGAGGTCGAGTTCCTGTTTTTGCAAGCCATAGCCGGCAGAGAGACCTCTCACATCAAATTAGAGATGAATAAAAACTCATGGTGTCTGCGATTAATTTGTCTTGCTTGTGTGGCGGCTATTTTAAATTTAAATACACGGTCAGCTGGTGAAATCTTCGGACTGAAACCGGTTCTGCAGTGAGCGATTCAATGTTTCGAGAATTTCGAAATTTTCTCTGGCGTCCCAGTCCCTGCAAATTTTTAGTTACAGCTACAACGTTGGACAAATCCAAAAAAATAAATCGAATTACTTAAATGACTTTCTTCACGCTTAGATTTGAAATTCTAGTGCCCCATTGGGGAGGGCAAAGTTACGATACTTAACATTGCAGCTGATAATTTCTTCCTCGTTGATATGTCTTAAGGAAAGTATGTCTTAATTTAAAAATAAGATAGCCGCCGCCAAAAGCTACATGTGTAGAACGATTGGTTTCATGATGCCTGAGCGATAAATGACCCCCATAAACACAATAGCGACTGCCCTCTTAGGTTTAGAGTAAGTCTTCTAAGTAGGTTTTAAGCAAACGTTTTTCTTCCTTGACGTTTACACAAAGCATTACAAATACTTGAAGTGACGGTTGATAAAGTGTAGTAAAACACTGCTAGCTAGAAAGTCACGCATGGATTTATATTTCGTTTTCTTTTTGTTTGTGTTTGTTGCCAAAATTTGTAAATATTGCTTTGCTGAGAAAAATTGACTTAATTATAGAATTATTTCAGTGTACTTGAAAAACGTATGAATTTAGTGTCCAAGCCTTTATGCAATGCGCTAACACCTTTTTACCATGCCATAGAAAATACAGCCAATCAGAATACAGGAAAGCCGTTGTATATTCGACGGTATTCAACCCAACCTTCCCATCGTGCGCTGCGATTGTATTCTCGACGAAATTTAGTAAGCGTATGTTCTATGGCATGGTATAAAATAGTTATACAACACTTTCTCGTGGTATACTATGGAATATCCCACTTGTCACTTGTATTTTCTTGGTATACACACTCGCCTAAAGGCTCGTGTGTACACCGAGAAAATACAAGTGACTCGTGGGATATTCCATAGTATACCACTCGAAAGCGTTGCATAACTAGTATGTATAGTATGGTTTAAAAATAAAATTTCATTGCAAAATTATATTTCGTAGCTTTTAAATTGAAAAACGGTTACACTGTGTTTTTTAATTTCAAATTATTACAATTCTCTATAGTTAATTAAAACGTGGTTGGTAAAGAAAGAAAAAACGAAATGTCTGAGAATTGTTTGGGTTTACCTCGGTTAAAGAACCTGTAAAATTTGTCTTTTTATTGAATATGATTAGGCATTTTTTTTTATGGCAAGGTTTTTGTATTTGATACAATAAAAGATAGGACGTGTGAAATGAAAAAAAAGACAAAATTGATCTGATTTTGACCGTGATGTCAGTCAGCGGGTAATACAGCTCAATAATACATTGTTTAATTCATCGAGGTGGTCTGACCATCAATGCCAATTGTACACGACAAAACAATAGGGATCATGAAATCAGACTAGCTAGGGTTTAATCTACACGAAATTAACACGAAAAACAGCTTGAGGCCTAATATTTATGATTTGCTGGGGGTTTTAATAATAAGAAGCTAGTTTAAACAATTGGGTTCTGCTAACAGTTAAAACTTGCAGGTGAATTTTTACTCGAGCATGCTTTTAAAAAAATCGAGATCGCCAGGTTCTATATAAGTAGCTGAGAAATGCAAAGTAACGTATAGGGTATAGCTAGTTAAACAGCACACCACATTTTATTTTCTGCATATACTTAATAGCACGATAATGGACAAAGTAATCAAAACATTTTGCGTTTCGATTATTTAGCAACACTGAGAAAGATTCATGACACTTGAAAACACTTGTTGACATGAAAACTACAAAGCAAGGAACTGAAGGCATACTTTGAAAATTTAAAAATTTCAAACTTGCTTCCAAAACGTCATAGTTCAAGGATCATTCTGGATCGACAAATACATATGATTAAGATTATACAACTATTTTAGAGCTGTACAAAAATATGGTTTTAGTTTCATGGTTTTCAAGATAAAAATAATGTTATGCATATTCCTTCAATATTTAATATGATTTATGTTTTAGTAGCAAATTTTGTGTTATGCAAACTGAATGACAAACTATACAGGTTCATAGCACATTATACACTTACCTTTTTCGAAGGGTTTAACTCAAAAAAAATAGCCCTCAGCTACGAGAAATCTTCCTGTAATCTGCTGCTTGTAGATTAGGTTTTGACACCTATGTTATTACTCGTCGGCTTCTTATGTTCTCAGACATCCCTGCCGTGAATGCCGGTGACACGCATTTCTATTGCTGCTAGTATAATTATACAGATTCTGATTCGCGGAAAACTTTATTAGATTTCTTTCCTCTCGCCACCCCTCGGCAAAAGTGACAATAAGGCAGCAATATTAACCAAAGAGGCAGCATTGGACATATCGACTCAAAGGAAAAAAATCATATTTCATCTTGAAAGCTATAAATTTTACGTTTTTAATCAATTTAAAGCACTACAAAGAACGCAATAGTTTGTCCTCAGGATGTAAATATGTTTCCTTTAATAAAGAAATCAATTATTCTCTATGTTCAACTGGAAACCGAGGAGCCTTTGACTGCTAATTTGGCCAGCTTCCAAAGAGGTCATGGCAGGTGGCTTGAAACTTTATATTAAGGTCTTTTGGTGAATTAAAACTGTCTAAAATATACATTTTGGTGTAAAAACGTACCAAATTATAGTTTTGCGTAAAGCAGAAAATTTGTGGTAAAAAACGAAGCTAAAGCTTACCCTGGAGCTAAGTCCGTGATTGAATAAGACTGCAGGAAAAGACGGAAAGGATTATCTAAAAGGCATGGGGTACGCTTTCAATCAAAATGAGTTTTGTTTCTTACTGTGTTAAACAATAAATCAAAACGGAGTAGGATTGGATGAACCAGTCTTAGAATTATACAACTGTTCCAGAATTTTCGATTTGCTGGTTTAATTAAAAACATTTGAATTTGGTTACTGGATAATTTATTAAACGAACTGGTTCTAAGCAAATATTCGGCGAATCGTATTTGATTCTGTTAATAGCAATATTAAAAAATGGTATTTTGTACCTGACCTTCAGTTATAAAAAAAGAAGAACTTAGAAAACTTGAGAAGGAATCTCAGCATTATGGTTTCCGGGTTTTCTAGAAGTTCAGAAACATAGGAAACTTATCTGTAATATTTTGATTATGCCTCGCAGTAGTTATCAATTTACAACGATGGTAAGGATGAAAGGGAATTGTAACAAAAAAATCTGAAAACAATTTGTTTTGCCCAAGTTTTTCCAATAAAAATTAATTTCTTTATTAAATATGTGCCTCTCAGTTCTGTATTTCATGCACCGTGAATGTGTTATTAACTTTCTTTCATTGTTTTACGTGCCAACTCTGCAGGAGGCATAGAATTCCAATTATTTCCCTTATTACAAACTCGACAAAATTACTTGATTTTGATTGACGTACAAAAAACTATTTACTTGCTACAGCCCGGATGAGCAAAAGTCGAGGGCAGCGAGGACACGCAGACGAGGCGAGAGAGGAACGCAAGGAGCAGTCCAAAACCACAAATGTGCAAGACAAAAACAAGAAACCGCAAAGAGCACCGAGCGCGCGACGCATCGGCGAAAGAAATAGTGAGAGAACCAATCAGATTCGCGGACCAAAGAACACAGCTGAGTTTCTACTAAAAAACAATAGAATCCATGTTCGCGGCGAAAGCTTGATTGTAGCCCGCAAGGTCTAAACTGAGCTCTGTAAGGGACAATATCAAGCTTGCACCTATCCATGCAAATGCGGTGTAATGTCTTGTACGCAGCAACAAAGTATACACAGGATTGTGTGGTAAAAGTAACATTTCGGTATCACTCTATTTAAAATTTTACAGACTTAAAAAAGTAAAAGGACTTTCATAAAAGCGATCATTTCTTTATTTTTCCATAAATTCCGTTTTACCTTATTTTACCCTAAAACGTCTACATGTATACTTATGTTAGTTACGTCTATGCATACAAAATAGAACTACCCTGAAGTTTTATTTATTTGCCATTTGTTTACATTATATATTCTCCGGTATTCCAATCAATTTATTTCCATTGACACTGATTGTAAGTGTAAGTAGTTTGCTCGTTAAATGACCTGCAAACAACGAATCAGCCTATTCTAACAACTGGTGACCCAGATGTGTCTTTACAAGTCTTCTTTTATCAAATACATATAATACTAGGCTCAACTGGATGTGATAACACAGATGTAAGCATGGTGGCGATCTTAAATACGTTTCGCTCTCCCACTAGGGTAAGATGACTGTTTTACATGAAAGTAACCCACAGGGAACCCATAACCAGTTGAACTAATTTTTGTCTGACGAATACAAAATGTAAGAGAAAACTGAAAAAGGTTTAATTATAAACGAATTAAGAACATTACAAATTGATCTATGAACTTGGTTACCGTTGTTTGAAATCAAATGCCACTCAAGCAGCCAACATTTTGGAGCGATTGATAGGAAGTGCCAGCCTGCGTTATCAATTATACTGAGAGTTTACCGATAATCGGATACTTAGTGAATAGCCAATAGAAGGTCTTGAGTTCCTGCGTCAAGAAGAGTTTTTTTAACTAAAACTAATAAGAACGAGCGGTTTTGCATCGGCACTTAAGAATCCTAACAAAGCCTTTCCTGAACTCATCATTCATACCAGCATAAAGAATTGGGTTGACGCAACTGTTAACATAAACCATGATACTACCAAACGTAAGAAATTTGTCTAAATGGGGCCAGCTGGCACCTGAACCAAACTCATACCACAACCACACGATCTGATTGGGCAGGAGGCAAATGGCGTACAGCAGAACAACTGCAACCAACATCTTCACAATCTTTGTCGTTCGCCTCAGGCGCTTCTCTTCTTGCCGCGTGTTGGAAGGTTTCTTCTTTGAGGAATCTTCGAGGCCCTTCTTTACCGATGTTTGAGTGTACATAACGGAAGCATCGTTTGAAGGCAGTTCGCTTTCTTCAGGTGCCTCAAGGTACTTGTTAGAGGCATTCTTGGCTTTGTTGTACGCACTGTCAGAAATCCCACTGGCTTGTCGGTTTCTTGCTAAGAGTAACGCTTGTTCTCGCAGCTTTAATGCGACCATCGAATACGCAAAGCCGATGATCAACAGTGGAAGGGCGTACTGGAAGATGAACAAGCCCATGGTGTACAGTTTAACGGCAAGAGGCACAGGCCAGTCTTCTCCACAGTACCCGTTATCTTGCATCTTCAACGCCAGCATGTAGGGCAGTATAAGCAACAAAGACATGAGCCATGTTGAGCTAATTATAATAGATGTTTGAACTGTAGTAAAGCGTGGCTTCGATGGGTATATCACGGCACGGTACCTTGTGGGCGAAAAAACAACGTATTTTATTAAGCGCAAACCAAAGCTACGTTATTTGATCCCAGTTAGTTTTACACAAGGTGTGGAAAAATGGGATTCTGGAGTTTTTCTTTCAGCAACTTAAAATTAATTTGCTGAAAATAGAGCATCGGCATATTCTCCTTATAACAAGACTGTCTAGGGTGAAGAACTCTGAAACGATAGGCATTAAAATTCGACGACATTCAAATGGATCTGTGGCTCATCATTAAACTAGTTTTCAATTGAGTGTCGAAAAGAAAGATGTAAATAAATTACAGACGGCGATTTACATCTTTCTTTCTACATTTCTAAGGCTTTCATGGATTCATAAAATTTCTGATTATAGTTTTTGTTTTGGATTAAATTAATACAAAAGCACATGCTTGCCGTTCTAGTGGTAAAATATAGAAACCTACCGATCATAACTAATAGCTGCAAGTGTGGCTGCGGAGCAGTTTGTAAACAGCGTCATGGCGGGCCATAGCACTTTACACATGGCAGCACCAAGCGGCCACACAGGGTACGTCACTTTCAACACCACATCAAACGGGATGCACAGCAACGCCACCATCAGGTCAGACACGGCCAGGTTCACAAGCAGAAAGTTACGTGTAGTGCGCATGCGTGGTGTCTGAGAAATTACCAGGCACACAAGAATGTTTCCAGTCACACCACAAAGGAAAATTATGGCAAAGAAAGTGTACTCTGTCACTTGAATCCCAGTCATAATCGCTGCGTCGGTTGAATTCGTCATCACGCCGTTTTAGCTGTTTTATGTTTATTTATTGAGATGAATGTGGGATGAGTGTTCTCACTGTTTCTGGTAAAGATATCAGTTCTTGTGCAATATTGCAGAGGTACTATTTTAATTCCTTGTGAGGTCTCTCGTCAGCTTCTGTAGATAAACAACAAACTGTAGATTAGTTTTCTCGATATAAACCGAGCAAACGACTTGACTCCAAAACTTAGATGAGCCAGTGGGATGCATTAAAGATCGAGCGTGTACTCCAGTCAGTCAATGTAAGTAATGTAGGCCACTACTGAATTCATGACGATTATTCTAGGTTATTTTGTTCCTTTTAACCTATTCCAAAGGCAAACACCCGGAACATTTACATCCCATTAACCTGATGAAGGAAAATGGAAGGCCTTCGATTGAAAATGAATCTATTTCCAAGGCAACACCGCCCATGAACCTGTCAATTTACCGTAAAAAACTGATGATATGCTTTGTTGACTGATTGCACAGTATGAGCTTCTTTCCCCTCATTACACTGACTATTGTAAATATATATTGACTTCAAAATGTGCTAAGTCCTTTAAAACACCCAGCACATTTCAACTCACGGGAATGTGCGAAAGCCCACGCGCAAGTTTTCAACGAAGAACAACTCGTGCTTAAATTATTACTTTCTTCTTGGCGTATATTTGAAGACAAAGACAAAAACATATGACATCTTAGACATAAGACATCTATTCTTTTGTAAAGTACTTTGCTTTTTATTATCGATAGATAGATACTATATTTGTCAAGAGGGACTAAATTTGAGTCATAATAAATGCCAGTGTTTTAGAATTGATTCATTTTTTCAGAGCTATTCTCTGTCTCAAGTTTTGTTTTTCCAACCATCCGACAGTTAAGAAGCTTAAATCAAGTACACCTACTGCCCAAAAATTTACCGTGTATGGAATTTCACCGAAAAAAACTCAGTATCGTGAATTTTCTTGTGGTCACTCGTTTACCGTTTATTAATTCACATATACAAAGTGAATTAAAAGCATCCAAAAAATTCTCATGACATACTGTTACCTTAGCGGCTGACTTCGTCAAATAAATGTCTCGGGTGTTTCTTCAAAAAAGTTGTATCTTTCAAACGTTTATAGCATCTTTAAGACTTTAAGTCGCCAAATCTCTCCAGACCAGATGTATCTCTGAGAGCCCCAATCGCGTTCTAAATTAAAAAGTCAGTTTCATCCCTATATGATACAAACACTATGTCACTCGCACATGTAAAAATTAAAGAATCAATTGAGATTTATATCACTTTTCGCCATGATTGTTTTCTACATAAAGTAATATTAAAAGCAAGTCGTGCACAGATAAAGTTGTGTTTCTTTCATTTTGAATGTTTTTTCCGGGTTTTTAATTGCTCTTGTAAGATTAAAACTTTCTTCATTGTGCGAGGCACTTCACCACGCCTTGTGCATAATGAAGGTTAGACAAAAACGAGACAAAGCGGTCAAATTTATCGTAAACAAAGTAACAAAAGAAAATGAATAACACAAAAACGATCTGTTTCGAAAGCGTTTTGGATTCCCATTCAACTTAAAATGTTAATTTAATATCTTATCATATTCTTAACAGCAAAAACTTTCGTTCTCGCGTAAACGGTTATTGTCCGTCAATGGCTGAAAAAGGTGCTTACAGCCAAAATATATTATAAGAAAAGTTGAAGTAACAACACCCACTTATATGCAAATTCTAATGAGTTGACATTCAGGTAGGGAAAGTTTGTTCAACGTCAACTTTTTCTTTGATGGAATAAGCTGGAAAATATCTCGCCAAATAGAAAACTTTTACCTAAAATAACTAGCTTATGGAAACGCCTACCGGAGACTGGACTCACTGCAAAATAAACCATAACACAATATTTTTTTTTGTTTTCGTTCGCTCAGTTGAAATGAATTTTTTTTGTAATTTTAATGATAACGAGGTCAAACGCTGCACTCCAATTTTTGATTACTACATGAATAATCTGAATAATCTATGAAGATAAAAATGACGTTAGACCCAGCGGAAATGAACAATCGCGCACAAAATGTTGCGCAGGCAGTTTCAAACAAGTGGACAAACTCTTCCAAATCTCTGTTCTCAAGGGCATTTTCTCTTCCTCTTAACGAATGCAAAAAAAACCGCTCGTGTATGACTGAGCAACTCATGAGAGTCCTTTGATCTTTGAGTCACTGATATAAAAATATATTTTTGAAAGTTATTGTCTAAAATTGCAATCGACAGAGAGAGATATACAAAAGCTTTAGTTCGGTTTCTTTTGTATTTTTCAGACAAAACAAAAACGGCTTGGTATGGCTTTTCTTTATATAACGAAAGCTACAGAGCTCCAAAACTCCGTTGTTGTATTTTTTTCTTTTAGATTCGAAATTTTACAACTACCAAACACTGTGAGTCTTTATTCCAACCAAAAGTTTTAAATTGGTTTTAAAAAGGCAAAATGAAAACTGCCAGTCATCCAAAACTGCTGTGTGCTTTAAAGGTTTTCTTGAATTTTGACCCAATTTAGGGAAGCGGGTTTATTGGCAGATGATTTAAAGGAGATTTACCGTAGCCGGAAAACCTGTTTATTTCACCCATTAAGTACAGGTTCTGAGGGCTGGGACTTGCTGTGTTATCATAACGGTAGGAACCATGAAATTAAAGGAGGATTTAAACTTAAAAGATCATTCAGTATCTTGGCATTTGAAGCAGGGAGGGCTTTGATGGCCTAAAAAACTATAATTGTGTCGGTTGCACTGGTGATAAAAATTTCACTCATTGACCTCTTAATGCATAAGTCCATCGGGATCGTCTTTTTAATCGTTTGAGGTAAGAATAAAATTACCTTAATTTGCCGGGTGACGTTTGAAAAGTGAGAGCGTTTGACCCGGCGTATATCATGACTCTGAACCTCATTGAGAGCCTCTTGTTTTGCTTCATCAGATTGAGAACACTGGATACGTGACTAAATTTAAGACTTCACAGTGGAAATGGAATACAATGCAAATACAAACCAGCATTTGACTTGTTGTATCATCTGATTGGGTGGGATGCAAAGTGCCTCGTGAAATTTGTTTAAGCTTAGCTGCTAAAATGGAAATTTCTCAGTTGACAGATTGACAAATATCTAATTCTGTACTTCTCGTGTAAGCATAACTTAAATGTGTTATTGTTTTGGTTGTCTTTTTGCCTTTTTCGTTCAATATGTCATGCAGTGAAATTCAATTTTTGTCGACCTTTTTGATGTTTTGATACAGATTTTATTTCCTGGTGAGTCATGCTGTGGAGAGATAATATAAATTGAGTTATTTGAAGGATATCAGACTAAGACACCCACTCCAGCACTTAAGCTAAGCGGCTTTTTAAATGTAAATCAGCTATCAGCACATTAATTTCATCAGTCGCTCTCTTTTCCATTGAATCTGTCCGGATGTCAAACCGCCAAGCAGAAGTTTAATCCCCTTTGTGGTCAAAGCTACTATTTAAATGATAATAAGAAAACTTAAACACAAAATGAAATGAATAAAAAACGATTTTTGCAAGTTAGGGCTAAGCCGACGACAACAGATAATGCTGCGATGTATTTTGAAACAGAGATGTGTCTCATTTTCTTTCCATTGTCAGAATGTTTGCTAAAAATTGAGCTTGATAAACCAAACATGACGAAAAATGAAAGAAAACTAACTCAACGCAGTATTAAACTTCTTCTTAAAATTGGCATAATTTGTCGATCTTAGCCTGTATCAAATAAAAGAGAGTGTTGCTGTTTCTATTATTAAAGTATCTTTTGAAACCAATTTGACAAAAAAACCTGTCGAGGATGGCTTATGACATTTTACACCACAATGTCGGTTATTTTCTCGGTTACTCAATTTTTCTCATTCATCTTTTAGTAGCTTTTTCGTGTTTAAATCAAATGGGAATAATAAATCTTTTACAGGCATATTTATTTTCAATAAAATGATGCTCCTTTTTGTTGTATGAATTCGTTTGGCTTTGCGTGTTTTCCACTTAATTGCTCTAGCTGATGATTTGAAATTTAATATGAAATTGAGAGTAATTTTTGTTTTGCTTGTTAAAAACGCTGGGTTATATTTGGCTACTATATTCACGAATTTAAACTGATTTTCTAAGTTTATATTCAGATTGAGATTTTTCTTTTACGATTTATAGACGTCTTCCAGCAGCTACAAATCGCCTGCCTTTCGTACTGGTTTTGACCCAAAGATGAAGCTTTCAGACAATGCTTCTTGCTTTAAAACGTCCTTATTATATAAAGCAAAAAGTGTAAAATGTTCACAACAATTACTCCTAATAATGGTGCCGCTTATGTTGTTCTTGACGCGAAAAAAATTCGCTGAGCTTCTCCAGTGTATTTTCCACTTAGCAAATAACTAACCCAGTTTAAAGACAAGTACTATACTTACCGTCAGTCTTTAAATGTTCATATCACTCTTAAAGGACTCTCGGTAAAATAAATGTTATTGTTAGGGATCAAGGACTAGCAAAGGCGCATAAAGGGTTTCAGAGATTCAGTAGACGAGCTTTCAAGATGGCAGCAGCGCTTTAAAGGTAAACTTTAGCTTGACTAGACCAGTTGATGCCAATCTTAACGCCACTTATATTATGGAAATTGGCATTACACACGTGAAGTCTGGATCTCCATGGAAACAGCACAGGATTTTAAAACCAAATCTCCTGGATTACGAGATAACATGTACATTCAGTTTAACATTAACATTAATCTACATCTTTACTGCTTAAAGCGCTTAGACGCTTCAGTACAAGTACGTTCAGACCTCATCCAGACACTTAATGTGCGTATTTTAAAAATATCTTGTTTTGAAAAAGTGCTGTTCCATTTGCACCCATCTTCTACGTTTAGAAAATACCTTAAGTATAGCACGATCTCGCAGAGCAACAATGTACATAATCTTTTTCAATGGTGTTATCGGCTTTTGGGGTACAAAAAAGTATTTTAAACCATTTGACAGCGTGTAATGCTTTATATTGTTTCTGAGCGGTACGCTATAGCTCTATGCATAATGGTAAAATAATCAAATTTTAAAAATGTAAAGTACAAATGTTTTATCTTTAATGCGGGTCCCCTGGCTACGGTTAGATTGTTACAGCGCATGCTCGCATTGATAACGAAGCAGGTGTATTTAATGGCATATGTCGCATTTTTTTATTACAATATGCAAACAAATGGATTAAAAAAGTGTTTTCTTTGTTAAACTTGGCACAAAGCAAAGTTTAAAGAAGAAATCATAATCCTCTTGAGAAAATCATGCCAAACCACAGTCCATGTTATTTGAAATTATGTTTCTTGCGAATTTTTTTTTTAACTTTAACATCACATACAGGTCTGTTACCTGGAGTTGTAAAATTGGTGACTGTAATAAGATCCTATGACTAAACTATCTTCCTTTTTGAAAATGCTTCATAAATTTGAACCTTACGGCGTCCATTAAAATCTAACCTAGTGCTTGTATTACAGATCCGACAGGATATATTCAGTCTCATTTATATTGAGCTACATCTGATCTACCGACAATTTCGCCGCATGTGCCTTTCCAAACTTTACTTCGTCAAAGTTTGATCTAATCGATCGCGTCCATTAAAAAATAAGTGCTTAAGCGTTAGATTTCAAAGACCTGATGCATTTTAGATTCACTAGAAAATAGAAAATTATATCTATGTATTTATCTCACTTTTATGAATTTATCTTTCAGCATTGACTCACCGACAACCTTCCAACGTTCCAACCGATGTTCCAACCTTCCAATTTTGACAAAAAATTACAAAAAAGCTGCTGACCTTTAAGGCGTTTGCCACAGTTACCTCAGTAAAAAGTTATATTGTACAATTTACATTGCTTTAATTAAGCAGATGCGAGTAACCATAGCAACCAGAAAAAACAAAGAATTGCTATTAACCATATCCAGTTGTCTGAATTTTTTTTTATTTTGTTGTCCATTTTGATTCTCTTCTCTGGGAGTCTGGTGACCACTTTATCATTCATACGGTGTACATTTCGTTTTTTGTTGTTTTTTTTTTCGTTTATTTTAGATTGAAACAACACATCAATTTTTCGCTTCTACAACATCTATGTCCAATACACCCACACTGGGTCGATTCAACTCGATTCGCACGAAGTCGATCCGCATTACTAGAAGTCAAGGGCTAGCACAAAATGACAATATAAACCTTCCTCGTTCTCAAAGGGAAAGTGAAAATTTCTTAATTTGTTGCAGTGCGTTTTCCACAGGAAGAAGTCAAATACACAGAAGGTGGACATGGAAAAAGAAACAAACCAACCCGTTCTGTTTGCATTAAAGTAGATGATATTTACAATTCCTTTCGAAACGAATTCAAAAAAGCCTTCTCGTGTAATGAAGATGAATACTTAGTGTTAAAACAAGATAATAAATCCACCAATTATCGGTTAATCAGAACTCATCAAATAATAAAAAGGTTAAAAAGGAGGAGATGACCAGAATAGGCGAGGATTGAACTGAATTAAATGATGGGCAAACTTTCTCATTTCGGCCATCAAATTGTCTTAAATCCTGCAAAAATTCGTCAATCATACTTAAAATACATTTTGTTAGACTTATTACAGACAGAATCGGTTAATCTGTTTCTGTGATCTTCTTTTCCTTTTTATTGTGTTCAGTTCTGTTTACGTTTCTCCATACTGTAATCATTCTCACTTCTTATCAATGAGTTTTATTTGTAATTTGATGAGTCAGTAATGTGCTATTTTACATGTTTGTCCACCGCCTCGTTCATCTTATTCTTTTTTTTTTTTTTTTTTTTTTTTCACTCAGTTCCCATCGGGTTTTGGTCATGTGTAGAATCCAGATCGCATTATGGCGCTTCCTACAACTTGTGTGTTTGTGCTTGTTGGCCGTGATCTCACTTAAAACCTTTGACAGTCCCCTCTTTAGTCTAGATTACAGTCGAACAGCAGAGACCCTTGGGACCCAATAAAGAGCCTGTTTTAGATGTTGTCCGCTATTGCCATGACTAAGTTTCCGCCTTCAGAAGGTGGTCATTTAGCGGGAATTCAACTAAATTTTTAAACGAAAATTAGAATGGTTACGAGTGGGTGTTAGACCGACAACTTCTTCATACTGTAGGCGTTATCTCAAATAAAGTTCACTTCATTATCATATGGTCTCATTTTCGTGCTATTACACCCAGGAGAAAATTACATGCTAACCGTTAGCATTTGGTACCTTAATTTACCCATTAACAAGGTATATCATCAGCTTAATTGAGTATAAATATATGTAGTAATCTTGCCGTGTAAATGATTGCAGCCTTGCCGAAGGAGGCACCGTTTGCAATTGCAATTATTTATTAATTTCATGCCAGATGTTTTTTTTCTTGAAAATTTTGCAAGCACATGCTTTACAGAATCCACACGTGCATGTGTGACCAGGTCAACATTTCTTTATTGAATGCATTTTTTTTTTCAAAAATTAATCGAAACAGTCTGTTGGTTGAATAATTTGTTCCCAAGTGTGATGGCTTCAAAGACAAGCAATGGGGAGAGTAAGAAAGTTCATCAACCAGGAGATTTGAACATGAACATGGTCAACCTAACTCTTAGAAGTAACAATAACAATAACACAAATGTATGAAATCGATACCAAGCAGAATTAATTCTCTTATTAGCACGAAGTGTCTTTCGGTAGAACACTAAATTGACCTAAATGAGTCATCGGAATGACCTTCCTTATATGTAGTATGTAGTTTCACGGTATTCTGCATCATAAAGTAAGAAATATCCTTTCGCTAAAATGAAAATCATATACTTGTTCAGAATTAGAAATAATGAAAAAGTAACGTGAACGTTTCAAATTAAATTGTTTCAATTTGCAACCCTCAGTCACTTGTTAAGTTATCTGATTATTTTCTTGGTGCATTAGTGTGTCATCTTTAGTCTATTAAGTAACATGTGTTGTTCGTTTAATGTAGCCATTCTGGTATAATCGTTGTAATCGGCTATTGAAAGAGATTGTACCTGAGCGGCGTACAGTGACAGTGCTAGCGCCGTATACGAGTAATATTACTGATCGCCATTGAAGCGACAAAAAAAAAACTTAACAGGGTTATATTGAAGAACTTACCCTTTCAAAATCACAGGGCCTATGCGCTCAGTTTCTTTGAAGTCTTTCCAACCCTTCACCCACACTGCAACTTCTTGCCTGTGAAATAAACGGTTTGGATGATCCGCATGAGATTACAACTTGCAAACTCGCCGCAATCTTCATGGCATGGCTGGACAGAGACGTGTTTATATAAAGAGTGATAAGCATGTGTGTCAGTGTATTTTTTACAGCCGTGTCATCTTCCCTTGGGTTAGGCACACCTCGTCTGGCATTTCGACCATTTACCACGCCTCTTAAAATCTCCTGTATCACTGTATCATTATTTTAAGTGTCTTATTAAACTATCCCTTTTACGGATGTAAAGCGAATTTCTTATTGTGAGAAGGGCCTTGATGAAGTTTTCAAATGAACTTTAAGCAAGTTTGATATTTAACAAATAACATTACAAAACCACGTCCTGTAAACATGAAAATATCATCGTTTATTACACCAAGGTTATAACCTTTCACCCGTCTTTTGGCAAAAATTAAAACTCCTGTCACTGCAGACTTTTGCAATTCGTCGACTTAGTGTAATCAGGAAAAGAGGGTAGAAAAGAAACAATGTTTATCTCACTTGCTAAGTCTTACAATGTTGTGGAAAAAACTTGTTGTAGCTGAAAATTGGAAAGAATGTTCAAAGACGAAGCAATTTGAAATTCAGTAAAAATCTTGTTTGGAACTCGTTGATATGTCTTAACCTGTTAATGGGACGCTCCTATTTCCACTGTAATTACCATAAAAATTCCGACACGAATGAAAAGCTGCTATAAGTATCAACAAATGCTTCTCTAGAAGAGGTCGCATTTATATATGACACTGTAACCCCTCAAAACATTGTTAATCGGCTTATATTAAAGGGACTGACATCATGATTTATAATGCATAAATTTTTTATAACTTGCCTTCAAAACATTACTTGAGCAAGTTAAAGATGAATGTTCATATATCACGAGCATCGAATCCATGACCTCCCAGATACCATGAGATACCGGTTGGGCGCTCTAACCACTGTGATTCGAGAGACTCGTGGTGAGCTGGACTATTTACTTTGTCCACGATCAATTTGCCCAATTGGGTGAAAAAATGATATTTCTGTCACTTGCACAGAGTTTCAAAGGACAATCAAAAAAGTGGGGCTGGAAAAGAAATAAGCTTTCAGTCTATATTGAAGAGGAGAAAATGTTTTATAGCTGGGACTTGAAAGGATGTCGAAGAGGCAAAGCAATTTGAATTCATTTAAATTCCTCTTTGGAACTTGATAAGACCTTATTAACCTTTTATGACATAGGCACTCTTATTTTCAACTGCCAGTTGCCAACAAAATTCCAACATGAATGAAAAAGCTGTAACAAGTATCAACAAGTGCTTCGCCAAAAAGAGCCGTCACAATAAGCTATGACGTTAAAACAACTCAAAAATTGTTGATCGGCTTATATTAAAAGGAACTTCGTCATCGTCATTTATAATGTACAACATTACCTTCAAATTGAAGAAAACGTCAAAATAATAGTTTACTAAGCTGGCTACGAATGAAGAATACTGATATGGATTGTAATTCAGTGACAAACTTCATGATGTGAAACTTTTTAAAGGTTGAGATAAGTTTTGGCCTAAATTCAAAGAAAACATAATCAGTCTCCTTGGTGATATGTACTAGCCTTTTCTTTTTTTCTGTGAATTTGGTGTTACACGAAGACAGCGTCGTCTTCTTTATTCTCCACTCTTAACAATTTGCTGCGTCCTAATCTTGGGAATGTTTATCCTTAAAAAAGGATTAAACAAACACAGCTTATACTTGTCGCGATGAGAGACAAGGCAAAGTTTTCATGCCTTATTATGTCCTATTATGTGTTAATAAATTGTACTTCACAAGGGCGTGCCAATACTGTGAATGTGCTAACATAAGACGTGCGGGTGCTTAGGTAAATCAAAATGCAGGTGCAAGTAATGTAAAAGAAAACATTTAATCGTTTTTTAAGTGGAAATACTTTGAGCAGCTTGAAGTGAAAGTAATCATTTACGACTGTTTCGAAGTAATTCAATTTACAATGCAAATGAATTCTGATATAGTGGATAACTATATAAACATATGCCTACTCTGCAGTCGGCAA
The DNA here is from genome assembly GCF_052425735.1 of Oculina patagonica. Lineage (NCBI taxonomy): Eukaryota > Metazoa > Cnidaria > Anthozoa > Scleractinia > Oculinidae > Oculina > Oculina patagonica. Next base: position 32,209,876 of record NC_135762.1, read on the forward strand.
GAAATCTTGTCTAGATGTATCTACCCTTTTAACACTCAGTGAACACTTGCTGATTGTCGTCACGGCATGTCGACACAAGTGATCATGAATTTACGTGATAATTTAAAATTCTATGAATCACGCGATGTAACCAGTCAACTGTTTAGTGTAAACTACACTTTAAAAATAGGTTAACATTTGATACTCTTATAGCGATATCGGCAGATCAGCAAAGGTCCATGATGAAATTGATATTTTTATGGTCAAAACTATTGCGAGCGTTGCAACGGGCATGCAGAATCTTCTATAAAGTGTTTCTTGCTTTTTTTTTCCTTTTTTGATTGGCTTTACAAGCTCAATGAACTAGCCTGGATTTGTTGAACAATTTATTTGAATATTCCAGTTTTTCTCCAAACGCATTACAGATTCCACGACAATTAAACTGCCAATTTACACAGGCAGTTCTTGGAGCAATTTTTGTTGCTCAAAATCGCGAGTGAAAACCAGCTGCAATTTCAGTCCGTGATTCGGTCGTGAATTCAGCGCGATACACTCTTTTTTTTATAAGAATCTAGTTTATAAGAATATCGAGGCCGAAATTTGCGAATTTTAAAGAATATTTTAAGAATAAACCCGAGGCTGAGATTTTGAAAAGAATATAGTTTTTAGTTGAAAAAAAAATAGGTATTTTCATTTCTGTTACTTTATCTCTGTGAGGAATGCTTTGTTTAAAGCCAAAACGGCCAGGCTGCAACGAAAAGCAATGGTACATGTGCACAATGTAACACGATACAGATCTGGACACCAAGCACTTGTAAATGATTACCCAATACTTGCTAAAACGGAAATGTCAAATGGTATTTTCTAAGAATGTTCATAAGAATATTTTCAGCCTAAAATCGGCAGAAAAATAAGAATATTCAGCCTGGGACGGAAAAACTGTATTCTTATAATAAAAAAAAAGAGTGTATCGTCGGAGATTCCGATGAGATTCCGGAGATTCATACACTTGTGCACATGCTCTTGTACGAAACCTCTGTTCATGTTATCTCGTTTCATAGGAATTGAAATGCTAGCGGCATCGCGCTCGCTGACACTGAAGCAGGTTGCAGCCCGA